>NC_069008.1:13724635-13725757 GCF_001194135.2 Octopus bimaculoides | reverse complement strand
TATATATATGCATTCGCATGCATACAAACATACATAAATACATAGAAACAGACCCACATAGATATACATACATACACATACAGTTTTCGTTCATATATGTATTAGATATTTCACCATATTACACACACACAACTTGAAAAACACCACTCCAAATATATATATATATATATAATCAAATTAAAACATAGGGTAAAAAATCAGATATTAATTAATATCGATTTATTACCAGGAAGCTAGCACATTGAAAGAATCAGACGGATTCAGAAAAAATATCTGAGATCTCAGAGAATTATTAGGTCTTAGTAGAGACAACTTGTGATCTTCTTCTAGCACATTAAATGTCCACTTAGTGGTCATTGTTTTATATATATATATATATATATATATATATATAATTTGCGTTAGGAAGGGCATTCAGCTGTAGAAACTCTGCCAGATCGGATTGGAGCCTGGTGCACCCTCAATCAAACCATCCAACCTATGCCAGCTTGGAATGTGGATGTTAATTACTGTTAATTATAGCAGTTGCTTAATTAGACTGGAGGCAGATACAATACACACAGACACACACTCACATTGAATATATTATAGATATGTGTAAATGTTATATGTGTATTGATATACATATGCATCTACACACATGAACATATGCATGTACATTTAGGTAGGAGGAGGGGCTCTGAAAGGGGTCTCAGGGAGTGGTGTCCCTGCCTTCTTGTGCTAGTTTTCCACCACATTTCTTAAAAATCGTGATAGAAACCTTGGTCTCGGCACCACTCATGTCTAGAAACTGAGGTTAGGGGTAAGTAAGGGCATGCTCCCCGTAGAAAATCCAGCTCCAAAAAAGCCTCAAGATAGCAAGGGAGAATGGGCCCCAACCAGCCCAAAGGTTGGGGTGGGCTGCACCTGCCTATCTCGGTTGCTATGGCATTGAGGTAGATCCAGCCACCCCCGTTAACGGGGACGAAACCCGGATTTAGAACACTGGATGATGATGATGATTTAAATATGAGAATGTGTATGCGGATTTCCAAGTATTTTTCTCTTTTTACCTGCCGTGGGAACCCAGCACACTGACAAATACAAATATTCATATGGGACACATATACATGTATATGGGTA
>NC_069008.1:13708108-13724300 GCF_001194135.2 Octopus bimaculoides | reverse complement strand
ATATACACACACACACATCTATATATATATGCATACATAACATACAGACATACATGTATAACGCCTAGAGTTTATTATTTATCTACGAGATAAAATACATGATAGATTGTGAGCGAATTTCACACACACACACACACACACACACACACACACATACAAGATATTAACGCCCACTTCTTCCTGTTACTTATAAAAAGACTTGCAATTATCACATTTTGTCATTTTTTAAAATCAATTCACAGAGAGAAAGACTTCAGGCTGAAATTCAAACACAATTATTGACTCTAGTAAGTATTATTCTGGTAATTATTTTAATTAGCAATATAGTAACACATTATAATTATTTCAGACATAGACATACTGTTATATTGAAAATTGTTTAATTTTCCGGCAGTATTTTATAAACTAGATACTGTTATATCATTTTACAGTGTTACATTACAAGTAAAACATTTCATTTCCAGAATATAGTATAAAGTATAGTTTGGTTATAATTATGCAAAAACTATATTAAATCTTTGAGCAAGAGGTAAACATTAACAGTACAGAATCATAGAATATATTTGCCAACTCAATGTGGTGGTCCCATAGAGGATGATGTTACTGCTGTTTTTAGCCCCAGGAAGACATCTCCAGTTGGCTAACAAAACGCTGTCTGTGTCTGATTAGTATTTGTGTGGGCAGGTCATTTCTCCCATCTCTCGCCTTATGTGATACATACAAAATCTGTTCTGTGTATAACGTAAGGTTGTGGAGGCGCAATGGCCCAGTGGTTAGAGCAGCAGACTCACGGTCATAGGATCGCGGTTTCGTTGAGTGTTTATTGAGCGAAAACACCTAAAGCTCCCCGAGGCTCCGCCAGGGGATGGTGACGAACCCTGCTGTACTCTTTCACCACAACTTTCTCTCACTCTTTCTGCCTGTTTCTGTTGTGCCTGTAATTCAAAGGGTCAGCCTTGTCACACTCTGCGTCACGCTGAATATCCCCGAGAACTACGTTAAGGGTACACGTGTCTGTGGAGTGCTCAGCCACTTGCACGTTAATTTCACGAGCAGGCTGTTCCGTTGATCGGATCAACTAGAACCCTCGACCTCGTAAGCGACGGAGTGCCAACATAACGTAAAGTTAGAGATGGGAGCAATGACCTCCCCTCACAAATACTAATCAGACACAGGCAGTGTGCTGTTAGCCAACTGGAGATGTCTTCCTGGGGCTAAAAACAGCAGTAACATCATCCTCTATCGAACCAACACATTTAGTTGGCAAATATATTTTACAATATGTAAAGATTATTTGATGGAAATTATAGGAATGGAAATATTCTTCTAATGATACAGTATTTTAGATAGTTTACAGTGGATTTCTAATTCTCAAGTGAAATTTAGAATTTCTAAATCAATTTTATGGCTGTTAAATTAACTGGTTGTTTTTTATAAACTGCATTTTTTAAAAGCTTTGTCAATGAGAGAAGGGTCCTGACTTTACAGCACCTTAAAGAGGTAAATTCCTCTAATATTTCTGGTTGACTCAAGCCTTGTGAGTGGATTTCATAAATGGAACTGATTAAGCCTATGGTATATGTGTGTGTGTGTATATTCATGTGTGTATAACTGTGTTTATGTCTATATGCATATATATTTTAAAAATTAAGTTAGCATGCAATCAACCATTTAAGGTTAAATTAATCAATTTATAAATATATATCAAGACCAAGTGAGTACGTATACAAGTCGCCATTTATAAATGCATATATAAAAATATGTGTGGAGGCACAATGGCCCAGTAGTTAGGGCAGCGGACTCGCGGTCATAGGATCGCAGTTTCAATTCCCAGACCGGGTGTTGTGAGTGTTTGTTGAGCGAAAACACCTAAAGCTCCATGAGGCTCCGGCAGGGGATGGTGGCGAACCCTGCTGTACTCTTCCACCACAACTTTCTCTCACTGTTACTTCCTGTTTCTGTTGTGCCTTTAATTCAAAGGGTCAGCCTTGTCACACTGTGTCACGCTGAATATCCCCGAGGACTACGTGAAGGGTACACGCGTCTGTGGAGTGCTCAGCCACTTGCACGTTAATTTCACGAGCAGGCTGTTCCGTTGATCGGATCAACTGGAACACTCGGCGTCGTAAGCGACGGAGTGCCAACAACATATAAAAATATGTATGTATATGCATATATATGGGTGAGTGAATATGTGTTTGTATGTCTATTTTATGCATATACCTATGTGCATAAATGCATGCACACACACACACACACACACATAAGTAATGTTTGTTGCCACCTCAACGTGGTTGTTCTGTAGGAACAGACATTACTGTGATTTTTAACCCCAAGGGGACATCTCCTCTAGCTGGTTAGCAATGCAACCTGCATTCGATATATTGCAAGCAAGGGAGTGAACCACTACCACCTTCGAGTGACAGGAGCAGCAGACCAGCTTGTCTCTCCCCAGCACTCAGCTCCTTTCATTATATTTATTACCCCAGATCTCTCACTACCTCAGCTATATCTCCTTGCCTAACACAAAATAAAACACACTTCACCCACCGTAAATATGTTTCACATAAACATATTTCTCATTGGTACCAATCTTTATTATCTCAAGCAGGAACAAATAATAACGGTCTTCTCAATGTGCTGTGTGACAGTGGGATTACATTAAACCCAATCTTTTGATAAGCTTTCCGAGTTTATCAATGTTGTGACTTATATTAAAATCAGAGATTTACAGCATTTGTCAGGTTTTATCTACAGCTTTATTGATATCTCTTGATCTAGGTAAATATGATGGAAACCAAGCCAACCATGACAGTCACATCATTTCCAGTACATATAATCATTAGTAATACTTATATTCTGTCTTACTACAAAACTTTTCACCATTCCTTATATTCAGTCAATACATATAATAGTGTACTTACATCTTCCAAGTTTTATTTCTAATGATTATGCTATTGAAAATAGTTTTAATGTATTCTTAACTGCAAAATAAACAATTTGTTTAGTAAACTTAACCCTTTCATACATGTATTTATTTTGAGATGCTCTGTGTTTCTTTCAATTACTTTAAATATAACAAAGAATTTAATAAAATAACTTAGTTATCATTCAGCTAGTGTTAGGAACATAAATTGTGACTGAAGTTTGGTGGAAGATTTTAATTCAAAACTTATGAAAACAAGACATTTGTACTCAGAGCCAGAGCCGGTTTCAGCCAGGTTTGTAACAAAAGAGTTAATCAAATATGTATTTTCCTCTAAATTGTTTGAAACATTGAAGTAAAAACTATCTTATCAAGAACTTTTCACAGAACTAATAAAGTTTCCATTTTATTTCAGCTTTGGCATAAAAATCATTGAATTGTGAAGAGAGAAATTTTATTCTGAAGGACGACAACAAACTCCTGAGAAGAAAGTATATTTAATAGAAAGAGATAATTCTATATTCATAAAATGGAGAAGATTAATGAAGAAAACAAAATGATGGCTCTCATTCATGCCACAGTCTGTGATACAACAGCAATTTATCAGAAAACTACACAAATTCTTCCCCAAATAAGACATACACAAAACCCAAGGAAAACTGAAGAACAAGAAATATCTATATTACCAATTTTCCTTCATATTGCAACGTGTTATCTAACAATAATAAAAACAGACCACATCAGTACGTTTATAGATTATGTAAAGGATAAATGCAATCACTTTGAGTCTATGGGTTTAGATGGATCTAGTATTTTGCATAATATCAAATGTAAAATGCTAATATTTCATCAATTTACAAAACAACATAACGATTTTGTTCACCAAAATCTTGATTGGTTTCAACAAAGACTTTTTGATATTTATGTCACCTGTAACCCATACAACTACAAGACCATTGAACCACCAAACATAACAAACAAATTTCGACCTCTTTGTCCAGTTGTGACCAGAGAAACAAACATTGATGAATCTGGCGATGAATTTGTCAACTACACGATATCCAATATTGTTGTCATACAAGGGGGAATAATAACATATTCCCACCATTGTATGACAATATTTTGTATGACAAGAGATGGTGACAGAAATGATGTTCATTGCCCTTCTCCTGTTACTGATTTTACCAGGATTGCCCTAGACACAGTGTTAGCAACCCTCCCTTTTAGACGCATAATACTTATTATCAACCCCTTCAGTTTTAAGACACAAAGACTCCCAATAGCATTGTATAAGGTATCTTACTTAGAGCATTTTTCACTTGTAGGAGTGGAAATGTTCAGTAGAACAATATACTTTGTAGACTGGCTTCATAATAGAATTACAAAGCAATTCATTACCAAAGAAATACCTGCAGCTATTGCTGTAGGCCAAAGGGCTAAGTTATTAATATCATTTTCCAATAGTAACATAGTTACCTGTTATGAACTGGATGGCCATCAGTTATTTGAGGTAGAGATCCATTCTCTGGATTTAGCAGCTGAAATCACTTTCTCCCAAAAACATTTCTATGTCCTCCAGGGACATATTATCTATAGAATTTCAGCTACAGGTGGTGTGATACAGAGTGACATTGGCAGGAACTGCCGTTCTATTTCTGTTGGTACAGATGCCATTTTGGTAACAGATTATTTTGGCAAACCACATGCCATTGAAACAAATAAAGACTTTTGGCCCAAACTGTCATGCAACCACCAGCTACCTACCCCCAGTTTGAAAGACTATATTTATATTCAGGATAGCAACAACATTACAAATATTCTACCCATGTCTACATCTTCTATATTAATCATCTACAGGAATAAGAAAACTATATTATTCACTGAGACTGGGGAAATAATTAGCCAAAATGATTTAACTTTCCTTGAGCTTCCTTCTTTCTATTGTAGAATAAACACAAACAAATTCCTGGTATTTTATCCTGAAATGAACAGACTTCAGTATATCACCTGTCCTGAATTAACCGAAGGCCCTTTAATAAAGGTCCACACTAATTACACTAAAATATGTCATATTGTATCAAATAAGTGTTTAGCTGTGACCACCACTGAAAACAAAAATGAGATCCATATCCTATTGATCAACGAAGATAAAGTTGACATTATTGAAAGAATTTCTCTGGGACATTCTAATGTCACCATTGCTGCAACTCCAATTAATTTTGTAGTCGTAGATGGAAGCAAACATAAACTAGTATTTTATTCCACATGTGGTGAAGAACTTTTTCAAAAATACCTTCCATTCTATGGCTACCCCCATCACATCTACTCTGATAATGTTTATTTTTATCTTCTGTTCAAGAGAGACTCTATTCTGATATGTTATGATATATATGGAGAAATGAAATGGCAGTGGCAACTGCCTTTCCCTGTTCACCCTCACATTGCTGTTTTCCAAGGGACTGTTTATCTACCGGACACTCAACTCAACAGGGTCCTTCTTTACAAGTATCAGGACCGGTCGTCTGGCTGTTGTTTACACCTGAAAAATCCTTATATCAGAAATCTAAATCTACGACTCAAAGAAAAGGAGAATGACAAAAAACTTGTCATTGGCGAAATATGTAATCTGGATAATGGACAGTTGGTGGTGTCCGACATCAACCATGATTGCTTGTTATACATTTCTAATGAAGGAGACATTGTGTCGAGATTATCTCTGCCGTCTCCAGCTACGGATATATGTCGATGGGATTCTCATCAAATAGGTGTCACATTACCCCTACAGAAACAATTAAGGGTCATTGGAAACCTATCAAAGACAGTGAGAAGCGTATCATTAAGGCAGCCTTATGTACGGGTGTGTAAGATGGGTGAAGGTGAAATTGTTTGTTATTGTGATAAACCATCACATTTAGATATTTTAGCCATCAATTATCATAATCAAGTTGCAATAATTCATAGAATTAATATCCCTTTTGTAGTGAAATCATTATTTATAGACAAGAAAACACAAAAGCTATTAATTGTTACTAGGGGAAAAGCATTTCAGTACAATACTAGAATAGATATTGGTCGTCGTCTTCATAGTATTGAGATACCTTTCAAAGTTTCAGTGTCCCAAACAGAATCTTGCTTAGTGCACCTTGGTCATCAACGTCGTTATTGTATTAAGATGGTCCCCAGTGTTTTACTGTCCCAGGTGAAATGTCCCTCTAATCTCAATGGTGGATCTATTGATGAAATGTTTGTTTATCTGATAGACAACTGTCGTATGTTTGCTATAAACAATCATAATTTGTGGGTTAATGATCTCGTTACAAATAATCAACTTAATATTTATATCGACCTGGTAGATGTATTTTCCAGAAACATTTGCGTCAGTGAAATGTTGTCTTCTACATTATACCTACAGAATCTGACAGTTTCTGATAAAGGCAGACATATTCGTCTTCCGGGAGAGACTCTGTTAGTGCTGACTTGCTGTTTAGTTATTACTGAAAATAACGTGATTGTGGTTGGCGATGGGATGAATAGAAACATCAAAATATTCACATTTGATGGTGAACTTCTGGACTCTATCAAATTTAATGCTTTTCCCTTAATGATGATGTTTCGATGGCAATCAGACACAATAGTTATTACAACTTTGGGTCCTCATGTTAAGAAATACCAACTGTGGACATTAAAATTGGAATTTCCATTGTCGTTGGTAATTTACCATACGAAAAATAAATATAAATATATCGCTTCTCTATCAAACAGTCAACTGGTATGTAGTAGATGGGTAGACGATCGTAGTTTGTATTTCATTGATATTGATGAAATACATTCGACGGTGAATGCAATAAGAAGAATAAACATACCTAATACCTTATTATCAAGATACAAAGAAAATGGTAGAATTTATATGAATGACATCCAGGATATTGCAGTTACTGCTGATGATGACATCATTGTCTTAAACAAAAGATTTATCATTTTCTTCAACAGTGATGGTCAATGTTTACATTCAGTTAGACACTACATGGGGTACTATGAGGATTATTTTAACATGATGACAATTGATGAAAGTTACTTGTACATCTATGGTGAGTGGGAGAAATATTTTGGTTTAACTGAATATGATAAGATTGTGTGTTTGACACAAACTGGGGAATACAGCAGAATATTTTTAAATAAAAGAATTTATAAAGAAGTAGTGGATTTCTCCAGTATAAATTGTAAAGGATCAAGGTTTGTTGGGGCCCATAAGATGAGATTTAATGAATTGTATGTTGAAGGTTCATTTATGCTGAATCGGGAGAAATTCTCTGTTTGTCGTTTACAAACAGACAACTGCACTGTTCAAGTAAAAGATATTGACATCTCTGATGAAGGAAAGACAGTTGTGTGTGAAAAAGCCAATAATGGAAATATTAAAATATTTGAAGAAGACGGGAAGTTGCTATGTTATAGAAACGTTGCAAGTTTAGTTGGTGGTGTGTGTTTTACAAGAGAAAGAGACATAATGGCCACAGTTCCTAACAGACAAGAAATATTTCAACTGAATGGAAAAGATTTGGAGAAATGCAAAGTTTGGGAATGTCAAGTACCTTATGGTGTGATATGGAGAAAAGTGAGAAATATTTACTGGTGTGTACATATTAACTTGATCGAATGTCATTGCATAAAGCTTGATGGTGATCAAGTGAACATTTTGGAATCTTTGACACTATTAAACCTTGATTCTGGTCTGCATTTCCCTTCCATTATAAATCAGATGAACAAGGAAATATTCAGCAATGAATTAGTTAATAAACTGAAATACAATGGAGAAGAAAGAAGTAAACCAGGTGAAATAATTGGTAAAGGTGGATTAAAGGTGAGATGTTGGAATTATATTGCAGATAGTATGTCAGGAATTGATGAAATATCAGTGAGGAGAATGCCACATAGAACAGCAATGGTCCCTCTTTCCATTCCTACCTTCTATGAACCTGTTAATTATGATTATCTTAACATTAGTGACCAAAACAGCAAACTAATTAAGTTGAATGATAACGTCAGCGTGTTAATGTTTCGAGAAAGTGTTACATTAATTGGCACAATAACAGGTGACATACTTCAGCATAAGCAATTTCCTAAACAACAACAACCACTAGGTATTTGTCAGTGGACAGATGAATGTTTCATAGTTACCTTTGGTAAAGAAATGATGGCTTTCAACAGAGATCTCTATTGTTTAAAAGCCATCAAAACTGAGAAATATTACAACACAATTTATAAATACAACGACAATCAACTCGTTTGTGGTGGTCATTATATGAGAGACATAACTCAAGATGAGAGAGACAAGAACTACACAAGAAAAAACTACAACAACAACATTTATTACTTTTGCAAAGACCCCGATGCCTACGACTGTTATTATGTGGATGTGGTTGATATGAAAGATGGTAAATGTAAAGATGAAGTGTGTCGTGGAAAGACGAAGATATTTAGAAAACTAGAGGGAGAAGCGTTGGTGGTTGATGTAGGAGTCACATCTCTTGGTGATGTTGTTGTTGTGAGGTGGGAAGAGACTATGGATAATTGGTGTTATGCCACTTTTGTCGAATGGTTCAGGAAAAAGTCATTGGTCAGGAGGATAAGGCTAAAAGGAAACCATCTGGGACAAGAATATAACATTGACAAAGCTCATCTAATTGCAATTAGTGAATATGTTTATATAACAGATAGAAAAAACAATATTTACCAAATACCTGGACATATTGAATTGCAAACCACTGAAGATATTGAAATCCTGACATCTGAAGATAATCAAAAATATTTACTCCTCAGGTGTGACGATAATGAAGTTTACGAAGTTCTTGGTTTTAATATTTCAGAAAATTCTTTCATGGTTTTTGGAATTATTCCAGGACGTCAATCTTTTGCTTTCTTTCATTATGACAAATAAATGTTTCCATAAATATTAAACTCTGATGTTGTTATTTTTATTATAAATATTCCCCCAAGTTCGACTTTGCCTTTCATCATTTTGGGGTCAATGAAATAAGTATCGGTTATGCAATGGGGTCGATGTAATCTACTTACTCTCCTCCCCCAAACTTCAGGCCTTGTGCCTACAGTAGGAAGGTTGTTATTATTTTTATTAATATTAAGGCAGTGAGTTGGCAGAAACGTTAGTAAGCCAGGCAAAATGCTTCGCAGTATTTCGTCTGTCTTCCCGTTCTGAGTTCAAATTCCACCTTTCATCCTTTCGGGGTCGATAACTTAAGTACCAGTGAAACACTGGGATCGATGTAATCGGCTAGTCCCCTCCTCATAAATTTCAGGGCTTGTGCCTATAATAGAAAGGTGTGGCTGTGTGGTAAGACGCTTCCTTCCCAACCACATGGTTCCAGGTTCAGTCGCACTGCATGGCACCTTGATCAAGTGTCTTCTACTAGCCTCAGGCCGACCAAAGCCTTGTGAGTGGATTTGGTAGACGGAAATTGGAAGAAACTCGTTGTATATATATATGTAACGGCAATGATATTCGTTGCTTGCCATTTGTAAGATGGAAGAAGAACAGTGATTGAAGTTGTAAAGAGATATTTATTTACCGTTACTTTGTATCTATCCAAAACCGCGATGGGTTGGTATGTATAACTAGTAAATGGAAAAGCATGCGAGGCAAAAAGAGTTAATTTCGGCCGGTATGTGTGTACACGATCTCATAGTAGTATATATAGAGAGATATGGTAATGTTACAGAGAAAAGAAAGTGAGAGTGGTGAGACGAAACAACTGCTTCGTTGGTTAGTTACCATAGTTGTCCCTTTTCCTTTAGAAACGGCGTTTTGTTCAGCCAGACTCGGTTCTCACTAACTGACTTTGGCTTTCGGAGTTCTTGTTTTTATAACTATCCAAAACCAGCCAGAAGGATAGACATATCATTGAAAACAATAGATTTCGTTGGCGGTCTGTTATCTCTATTCTAGCTTTTAGTGACCTAGAAGAGGTTAGAAGGGTCAAGCGGCAAAGACATTATTCTGCTTAGCGAAGGCATCTGGCAAATGTAACTGCAGTCACTTACAGAAAAACTATTGTTTCACCGTGAGAAAAGTGCTGTTGAACTGTTAAGTGAAATTTGGCGATCGAGGATCGAATCTACGCTATGCCTGTATGAACCACTACACACACACAAACACACGCACACATACTAGCAAACTCCCCCCCACCGTCCATTGGACGGTGTTAAGTTGCGGAGATGTTTGATGATTGTATGGGGTTGTTACTTTTGGTTAGGGAATTAAAGATCCCCGAGACGTTAAAACTGTTGACTGTTTCTTCTAAAATTGAGTGATAGTGTATCTTAACCCAGTGAACCTATACAAAATTGTCATGAGGCCAATAAAATGAAGGAAAGCTGTTCAGCCCACAATATATACAACTTCCAGTGGAATCGGACATCATGATTAACCTTAAACTTTTTACACTCAAACACTTTTCACATTAGGATAAGCACGATGTACTCTTCCATAGTACATACCTCATGTTGACACCTATACGTCAGACTGAACGCTGTTTTATCTCCAAAGTGAATATTGCAAGTGATATTTAAGCAATAAACAGTTCTTTGGCTTTTGCCTTTGACGACTGTTGCCTTACGTATTTTATTTCGATTTTCAGTGGCGTAGTGGTAAGAACTACGGGATAAGTAACATTAGCTTCGAATAAAAATATAAATGGAAGTTTTAATCACTCGATGGACAGGCAGACAGAAACTGCTACTCAATAAAGGCGCAAAAATCCTTCTTTCAAAAACTGACACAAAAAGACTTGAAATTCCGGGGTGAAATAACACAATGTGCAATAAAATAACATAAGGCATGTTCTTTGCAAATCAATTTTATCTCGGAAGGCAATCTATATGAACCTACGTGTTAAATTGATGTGAGATTACCTGGGGCAAGTGGAAGGCTATCCAATAAAAATCAAAAATGGTCTGTTTCAAAGTAAGGCAGTTTTGGAAGAGTAACAGTAACCTAATCGGAGAAGTAAGTAATCACAGAAAGGACTAACCTTAAAGGGCTTTCAACTCCATGGAAATAGCTATTGGAGGGTTGCCTTGTAAACCACATTCTTTGTCATTCCTCCGGAAATGTAGTAAAATAGATTGGCCGAGTTTCCAACTCTGGAACAGCCTACATACAGCTGCCCTTGTAAAAAAACATGGAGTGCTGAGGTCCAGCCCAACCATTTTGAGTGACTGCCCCTGGACTTTGTTGATGGTCATGACAAAGCTTAGACGTACGAGAAACTGTACTCTTTTCACTGGGAATACACAGTCAGTTGGAATTAGTGGTATTCGAGAAATGAAAACAGTGTCAGCAGCCGTTATGGTTTTAGCCTTGATAACGTCATCCAACAATTGGGTTACAACCAACCGGGTGCCGTTGCAAAGCCGAAAAGATTCCAAGTTTCTCAGTAGAATAATTGAACCTCCAAGTCTGAGGCAGAGTTTCTGAGGTGTACTGTATAAGAAATTTACTTGGTCAGGATAGTGTACTAAGTCTTATAGCTTCAAACCGTAAGTTATAATGTCAGTGGAATATGAAATGATAAACAAAATGTAAGGTAGCATCACCTTTTACTAAATACATACTGTTAATTCTCTAATATGATGGATAAACAATCATACGCATACATTGATATTCACGGAACAAATTTCCGCTTGCGGGAGCGTCTGGAGTGTTTCGTATCTACACAGTCTCTTTGAATACTCCAACAGTAGTCTGCCATCATATGTATATTATATCGGACCTGATATCTCTCCTCCATAATCTTGATTGCTTAAAGAAAACGCTCACCATACACACTGTTCATGTCTCCGAGATTAGCAGGAAATTCATCGAGATGGCTATTGCAGAAATGAAGCTTTATGCTCATATTGCAGCTTAAAAGATGAAAGCTATCAAGTAATGCCTCTACCAAAATCCTTGTAGTTTACAGTTTTTTCACAGCCCCCAAATCCTTTCATGTCAGCCACAAATGAATCCTATACTCTTTTTCCTACGTCAGTCATCGAGAAATTTTGGTATTTCATTAACTTTCAGGTTTGTGACCCATCAAAAACACCTGCCGTTATTTTATCATAACTTAAGCCAGGAGATGCACATATGAATTTAAAACAGTTGCCCTCCACATTAAGAGCTGCGACAAACTGTTTCATTAGTTCTAGTTTAATATGAAGGGGTGAGAAGATGAATTTTTCTCGCTCAACAAGTGGTTGGTGTATGATATTCTTCTCACCAACAGTCAAACGTTTCCTAAGTATCCAGAGTCTCTGTTCCCAATGTTTGTCTCTCTCTCAACTATCCCATAAACACAAGAAACAGATATGTTGTATACCCTCCTTGTTGGTCAAGTAAACAGTTGACCATTTCAAGGTACACATATAACGACCCATTTACGTTCATCATTCTTGAGTAAATCAAATACAACTTTTATGTGATAATAATTCTCCTTTAAGTGCACAAGTAACCAATAGGAAGCGCACCAAACAAGTTTATATTGCAATACACATTTCAGACTCTATTTTGAACCATCTATAAAGAGTCTGTAAGAAATATCGTTCATTGGTTATACACCATTAGGTGTACACCCGCTTTCGTACATTAAATTCTGAAGAAACAACGAAACGCTGATTCTGAAGCATCAACACAACAATATTTATTTACAAAGGAAATAGACAGCACTTCGCCCTTGGTTGCTGAGACGCATTCTGAATGATTTCCGTGGTTATTTGTGAAGCTCTGGTGCTGACATGTGAGAGAGCTCTGTGTTGGACGTCTGACCTCTTCGTCGGCCGGCGAGAAAAGAGAATGAATAAGGGCGCCAAACTTGGATGTCCAATCACCACGCATGCGCACGAGACAAGGCGTTACTACAAGTCTCTATTCACAAGGATCACACTGTTCAACAGCTATCCCGTTTAACAATCCCACCACGTCACAACAGTAAACGAAATCTTTTCCTGTTGTAAGGAATGCAAAGAAACCTTTTTCCGTGTTCCGATAAACAGTCACGTCTGTTTCTGCAACAAATTCTTCTCTTTCAGCCGAGAAGCTAGCAGTTCTAGTAACTCTTTTGCCAGTCCTCGATCTCTAACTAAATCATTAAGTTCCGCCTGGTTGAAGTTTTCACGTACTTTGGTTGATATTTCTACAAAGACTGTATCACTGTCAAGTTCATGGTTTACATCTACTTTACATATATCACTTTCATGTTGTAGTGAACGTAGATCCTTGAAAACGGGTACTGGTATTTCAATTGAGTGAAGCACTGCATGAATTGCTGAATCCAGATTTGGGTAACTTCTTTTTTTATCTCGCGTTCTCTTGCTATAACCAGAAGGCTTTGTGAGATAAAAGTAGCAATCGTTTACATGATTCTTTGGCTCCCGCTATACCATAGGAACGACAAATATTTGTTGTTTCCTTGTGCTCTTAGTCCATTGGCGTAGATTTTCGACACAGGGTTTACATACATTGTGCAGAACCTACTATTTACTCTGATCACCAACTTTAATCTTAACGTAAACCAAGTGGTATCTTTTCACAAAGTCACTACTGTTCGTTTTTTGACTTGGCACTTTAAATCACCCAGATATATAACAAAAGGAGTCAGGGTACTTCAAACATTTCCTTCACAATGACGCCATACTACTGAACCCCTGCGTTATTTTATGAAATAAATATGTAACGAGAGAAAAAGTAATAAAGAACATATATATCTATCTTTGGCTAAATATATATCTTAATTACATAGATGAAATAAATATTCAACAGAAATGTTTAACTATGATATCTTTTGTACATTTGTTGATAGTAAGACGAGATTAAAAACGCAGATCAAGGCGACCGAGCGTTCAAGCATAAGATTATTAGGAAACGCACTTCTACAGAGGTACAAATACCAGGCCGACAGAGCGTCACAACCTCACTCAGTGTACGCTAAGTTGACATTGGGACTCTTGCTGCTAACGTACCATACAAAAAAACACATCTAGAAATTTCTGAAAGATGGAGTTACGGGCGGCGGCCACTGTGGGCCAGTCCATGGAAAAAATCTCGATGTGATAGAAAAAAAAAAAGTATTGCTTTTCTAAAATTCAATGACCCCCAAATTACACCAAAAAAAGTCTCGAACATAGATCAGCAGAAAAACGTTGGAATTTGTTGGCTAGTGTAATTGTGTCTGAATGTAACGTAACATTAAGAATTAATATGCGAATAATCGTTTCAGATTTCTCAGCGCACAGTGCAAAGTAACGATTTTTTAAATCACGAATATGTTTGACTATGTCAATAATTTCGTCCTTAAATCTATAAATCCAGCTTTAGGTTAGTCAGAAATTATAGTCAAACACGCCAAGTATTTGAAAGACATATTGATGTGTTGTTACTTGTGTTATTACTCATGCTAAAGGTGTAATGTATAACAGTATATACCGACACATGCGCATGTGCACACATACATGCATACATATAATTACATACATACGCACTCGCATATCTATCTATCTATTTATCTATCTATCTACACACACACACACACACACACACACACACACACACACGAGGGGTGTTCATTAAAGATTACCCCTAATCCACTTCCCGAGGACTGGGATAAACGAAACTTGGCATAATTATTAGTCGTTCTCTACATAGCCACATCTTCATTAGCTTTATGCAGCTGTGAAGACCTCGTCTGTAGAAGTCGGTAGGTTGCATCTGGAACAAAGCCATTACCTCGGAAATAAGTTCATCGTCATCCCAAAAGTGCTTTCCCTTCAAAAAAGACTTCATGGTTGGAAGGAGGTGGAAGTCAGTGGGTGGCAGATCTGGAGAGTAAGGGGGATGAGGAAGGATTTCATAACCGCAGGAGTGTATTTTCATCTGGGCAAAATGAGCATTGTAAACTGGGGCGTTGTCTTGGATGAGTCGGACTCTTTTGGTCATCATGGGAGCCCTCTCTGCTTTGATGGCGTCCCACAATTTCTGCGGCAGAGAAGCATAATATGCCTCGTTAATTGTGGTGCCCTTTGCCAGAAAATCCGTCACCACTACTCTACGCTGGTCCCAAAAGATTGTGAGCAACACCTTGCCTGCTGAGGGTTGGACACGAGCCTTCTTTGAAGGTGGTGAATTATCATGCTTCCATTGTTTCGACTGGACTTACTGCCGTTACTTTCTGAGTTCAAATTCCGCCGAGGTCAACTTTGCCTTTCATCCTTTCGGGGTCGATTAATTAAGTACCAGTTACGCACTGGGGTCGATGTAATCGACTTAATCCTTTTGTCTGTCCTTGTTTGTCCTCTCTATCTTTAGCCCCTTGTGGGCAATAAAGAAATAAGATAGGCCCAAACCCGTATATCTGAGGAATAAAGAGATGTGACCTTTGAGTAACTGTAGTGATTAGATTCGGATATTACAGGGAAAACAATCCAAAAATATAAATCTAAACAGTAAGAGTGAGATCTTTTGGTGATGCTTGCACATCGAGCCTCTCTTCCTATCTGGAGGAAAATATAGCGGAATAACCACACAACTTTAACAACCTACCCATGCTTATCCACCGTTGTCAGATACGTAAATTCATTCTATACACACACGCACAATCGTACATATCAGCCTCTACCCATAACAACCCACAAATAACACGCAACAATGATAACAGATTGACACATATACAAAGGATGCACACCAATTGCCCAGTGACATACACACACAGTTTACATTAAAAAAATCATAAGACAATGAGGAATTTTCACCTGAATACAACAGGAGTAATGTCTCTAGGAAAAATTCAGAACCTTTGAATCACGTGATTTCAAATTACCGTCACCATCTTATTTGGAACTAATGAGGGATCTATTTCAAAACGGGGGCACCAGTTTTCATTTATGTTTTATGTAGTGTTTTTGGTACTGAAAGACTTTCAAACTTCGTATACTTATCTATTTTGTGTTATAGAACAGAAAAAAAATTTTGTATTCGAATTTATTTCATGTAAAAAATTGTCTTATTTCGATAATTTCTACTAATCCCTGACGTCTATTCAGTTGAAAACAGTTAGCGCTGTAACGGTGTATATCGTATTAATCCCCTAACCCTAACCCTAACCCTAACCCTAAAACTAACCCTAACTCTAGAATCCGAACTCTAAAGTTGTTACACACATAGATACGCACAGCGTAATTTATTATATAAACAATATATGCGTATAAATTACGATT
>NC_069008.1:13706342-13707600 GCF_001194135.2 Octopus bimaculoides | reverse complement strand
TGTAATTATGATAATAATATTAGGGATAAAATCCAAATTTACAGATAAAAACTCAATTTAATTTAAATTATCGAAAATTAAAATTAAATTAAGTTTCACAGTATATAATATATAAATATATAATTTAGAGAAAAGAACCACAGTTTCTGAACTCATCCATGAAAATCCACTGTCACATATAGAAAAATTTAATAAGTAAATACACTAAAAGGAACTATAATAAAATACAAAGGAATAATTATTAAAAGAATAAAATACTATTTTATTATAATGTATTTACTTATTAAATTCCAAGGCTTGAACACCAATTTCGAGAAACTAGCTTCGAATCAATTTGTGGTCATCGAATATTCTTTCGATGATGAAGACTCATACTTTCTACCGTTCGCAACACTTCAGTGCATGTCTGTTGACCGTTTTCTGCAAAGAATTCATATTTGATGGCAAAGAATGCAAACTAGATCGAAAACATCTATATCATGTTTTGTTTTATTTTTGAGGCTGAAGACTTTTCATACACCCCCGTGTCTATCTATCACACCCCGTGTGATAGATAGATAGATAGATAGATAGATAGATAGATAGATAGATAGATAGATAGATAGATTACCTTTCTTATAATAATGCAGCGATGATTCCCATGATACATGTAAAGACATGCAGTGTGAAACTGGTGAGAACTGTTCGTGTTATGCTTCGACGTCTGTAACTGTTTGCGTGTTTGGCGTCTAACTGTTTGTCATGAAATGAAGAAAATTATCTATTAACACATCAACTATCAATGGTTGAAATTAAGTGTTTACCCATTCAGGACTATGTTCCTGTTACATCATCCACGGTGATTGATCTGAATGATTTTCTATAATGGAAGTCTTCGGTATAGAGACCCTAATTGTTCTGCTTCTATACCTCCACCAACAGAAACACCAATATCACATCACGCTATCACCAGGTGTTAAAACTACAACGTCACTATCGCAAACACCACAACTGCCTTACTGCTAACATCGGAGCGGCTTCAGGAACCACAAAGCCGTATTTTCTGACTCCACTGAGGGCCTTTATTCTTCATAGCAATCAAAGGAGACATATTGAAAAAGCTGGTTTATTTTCACTTCTGTGGAGAAATACAGTTATATTAGTAAACAATCTTGAACTGAGTTGATAGTACTGTGTTTTGGTTATTTATGCACAGTCTATATATTTTGATTATTTATGGACAAGCCTAAGTCTGTAAGTAATACTGATAAGAGAAAAT
>NC_069008.1:13700764-13704246 GCF_001194135.2 Octopus bimaculoides | reverse complement strand
AGTGACCACAAATGAAGGCCTTAGCTTTCCGCTAGAAAAGCGTCATCTGCGTCGAAATAGCTCTATGCGCAATTGCCAGTATCTGTCACAAAAGCCCCATTCGCGGGTTGTTCCTATGCTGTTTGAGTTTTTTATGTAATTCCTCTCTGTTGTGTTGTCCGGTTTAATCCGGTTCGATTTAACCCAAGCCTGGGCAATGTGGTGTGAAGGACAGGTTGTTGCCAATGCAGTGCGTCATTGATGGACCCAAAGAAACAGCAAAAAGTGCTACAATTTCCTGTCAGCGTCGTCGTAGGAGTGGCAAGAGTGAGGTTGTAGACAGCATTGAACTGCTTCAGGTTCTTTGATGCCCGATTCTCCCTCAATGTTTGCAGCCGAACACTTTCCCATGGTTTAGTATTATTGCAAGGTATCGGAGGTTTGGAATCAGAATTTTCTTTCTCCTAAATGGGTAGCCCCAACTACCAGCACCGCCGCCACCACCACCACCACCACAGCAACAACAACAACAACAACAACAACAACAACAACAACAATCACCACCAAGCTAATGAGCCCCATCTGATCAACTGAATTACTGACTTCTACTTTGTGTCAAAGTAGACCTGGGAACAACACTGCCTAAGATGTGATTCCATACTCTTCAAAACCCTGGAAAACCCCAACCAGGGCCTGAATACAAGTTAAAACCCTCCCTGGGACCGGCATCTTTACCAATAACCGTAACTTATTTAAAAGTTTTTATTCTAAATTACAATTTATTCTTTTTGCGTTTTCTCTTCTCAAAAGTCTTCCTCTCACACTCAAGCATTTTCCATCTTCTCATTGTGTCTCTCTCTTCTTTTTCAGGATTTCTCTCCTTTACTTTCTAACTCTTTTCTACTCTCTCTGCTTTTTCCTTCCTCGTTCTCGCTATATATATTAAAATTCATCTTGTCTCATTGCTGAAAATCCTCTTATCTCTCCCCACCGCATTCTCCCTCTCTTTCATGCCATTTCTTTCACCCTTCTTTCTCCCTCTAGCAATCGTAGAGCCAAGAATGTCTCAGTTTCATTTTACCCGTCTAGCTACAATGGAAGTGCTGCTGTTAACCCTTACAACAATTCTGGTTGTTACCTCAGATCAGGAACTTGAGGCCAACTACAAATCTTTGGGTCCTGGTTATACCTATGATTACCTTCAGGCATCTCCATCAGAATAATTCTTCTCAACACGAAGTCTACTCGACTGCACCGCGCTCCCTCTGAGAAGCCAATCGCAATTTTTCACTTACAACAAAGTCAGCCATGTTTGTAAGAATTACTCACCGAAAAATATAATGAAAGTCGTCAGCACGAATGACAAGAACGAGATTTCCTTCTATAGAAGTAAGTGAATTGTTTTTTGTTTTTTTTTGTCATTACTTTCCGCGTGACCAGTTGTACAGTGGGGTGGGGGGCAATGAAATCGACTTACACTTCTCCCCACGAAATTGCTTACCTTGTGCGAAAATTTGGAATCCATATTAATGTTGTTGCTGTTGATCTGTTTATTGTCTTTGCTGCTGCTAAAGAACCTCCATGTCTCTGTTTTCAGTGTCATTGAAATCTACCTGTCTTATTTCGCTATTTCCCGTCCGATAGATTCTGTATTTGATTTCTTCGATTTCTACTTGTGTTAACCAGCATTTTATTTTTATCTGTCTTTCTTGATCACTTAGTCTCTGTCGAATTACATAGAACGTTTCCTTTTCAAACCAAATTTCTCTCACTCTGGCCAATGTAGCTAAATCTGCTAGTTTCACTTCGGATATAACATTCCATCGTAATTCCATTCTGTCTTTCCTCCCCCCCCCCTTTCGTACCGTAGTGGCTACACGACGACCGGTCCTACTTTGCCAGGCGAGAGGTGTTCACTGTTATCAGTTCCAATGTCACTCACCTCGTTGTTCGCAACATTTGTATTTGATATTTTCGCTCTTAGTGAGGTTGCGGTGATAAGGTGATTCAACCACAGATATTTTTATTACGACACCAACCCCGGAGGGGTTGCCTGACACACCATGTATCAACCTGGTATTTCAGGGTCACCAGGTGTGCTTACAGGTACTACAACTTGGCCAAGGGTAACATAAATATAATTATCGTTTAGGCTAACCTCTTATTCCCATGTCGAGTCTCCACAAACGAGTACACTTTAACATCATACCCCCAACATTTCAGGCCTCTTGCCTTTAGCAGCAAGGATTGAGATTATTATTATTATCATTATTATTATTATTATTATTATTATTATTATTATTATTATTATATACGTCGAGGGTTCCAGTTGATCCGATCAACGGAACAGCCTTCTCGTGAAATTAACGTGCAAGTGGCTGAGCACTCCACAGACACGTGTACTCTTAACGTAGTTCTCGGGGAGATTCAGCGTGACACAGTGTGACAAGGCTGACCCTTTGAATTACAGGCACAACAGAAACAGGAAGTAAGAGTGAGAGAAAGTTGTGGTGGAAGAGTACAGCAGGGTTCGCCACCATCCCCTGGCGGAGCCTCATGGAGCTTTAGGTGTTTTCACTCAATAAACACTCACAACGCATGTATGTATGTATGTATGTATGTATGCATGCATGCATGCGTGTGTGTATGTATGTATGTATGTATGTATGTATGTATGTATGTAATGTGTGCATAGCTATCTTGTGGGGGTTGTCTTCCTACAGTTGGAAAATTAAACGTCGACACCTACTCTATAAGGCGTAATAACGTCTGGGAAACAGCCGTAATGATTATCTCCCTTACATCAACTTGCACAGTTGAATTACCTCCCCTGTTAGTATAACCTAACGTAATAGAAATCTTTGATCATTTCCCTTCGTATGAATTAAAACGAAATGTAATAAATTTTATTTCTTTTAAGTTTCCGCATTTACTTACCAGGTCGATTCTGTGACACATTTTCTTTTTGTACCAACGAACTGCTTTTGTTATAAATTATGCGTTTTCTTTTCTAAAATATTTTAACCATATACAGTAATCCCTTACCATATCGCGGTTCACCTATCGCGGTTCAACTATCGCGGTTCAACTATCGCGGTTCAACTATCGCGGTTCAACTGTCGCGGTTCAACTATCGCGGTTCACCTATCGCGGTTCAACTATCGCGGTTCAACTGTCGCGGTTCAACTATCGCGGTTCACCTATCGTGCCTTATTATTTAAGCTTACGTCGAATCTTCCGTGGTGTTGTTTTGCATTTATAATAAAATAAATATATACAAATTATAAAAATAATTTTAAAAAATACACAGTAGAGTATTGTTTCTACGTCGCAGATTTTCACCTATCGCGAGTGAATTTTGGAACGTAACAACCGCGATAGCCGAGGAATTACTATCTATTAATTATACCTGTATTTATGGACCTTTTCATTTATTTGCGCCTATTTCTGCAGAAAGACTCTGAGAATGCGGGAAGTTTTACAAAAAAAACCTTTATACTTCA
>NC_069008.1:13691869-13693370 GCF_001194135.2 Octopus bimaculoides | reverse complement strand
CCTGAATTGACATCGTTATATCATAGTTAACGTGATTATAGTTTAAGAACGGAATAATAAACCTGCAGTCTTCGTTCTGAGAAAGTATCTCGTATAGACATATAGTGATAAAAAGCTCAGAATACTACTATGGGTGTATGCTAATGAGGCGCAAACACAATGAAGCCACCTAATCTAACAGGTCCACTGCCGGTGATGGACATTTTTGTCGGCTGCTGATATTTCGTGCTTTTTAGCATTATACGTCTATACGGCCAAATTGCGTCATCAGTGTTTCGTTAATCAATGCTTTTCGATATCAGAAGAAGCTTCATTTCTCTTCAAATGCAGTGTTAGTAGATTCCCCATGAAAAAAAAAATATGGAAATTCTGAATTCCTTCCATCCTTAACCACAGATTCATCTTGACTTTTAGGAAGAAAAATGAACATTCTAAGACAATAACGTTAAAAAAAAAATGATAAACTTTAACAATTACTTGTCTCTTGGGTCTGTTACGGTTCAACTTCAAACGAAGTCAGTGTCTTACGGAATGAATATGGGATTTCTTTGTCAATGAATATGTGCCCTTTGTCAATGGAATGTTAGAAATAACATTATGGTATAGGCGCAATGAAAAAGAAACTAAGGATGATCTAGTAGTGCTTTGGTCTCTACTGACCTGAAGACGACGTGCATGTATACAGCTATTTTTGAATCATATTAATGCATTAATGCAATAATGTGTATGATGTATGTAATATTCTGCAATTACCAGCTGGAAATGAAGCGCTGAAACAGCAATTAATAATAAATGTGTGTATGTGTGTGTGTGTGTGTGTGTGTGTGTGTGTGTGTGTGTGTGTGTGTGTGTGTGTGTGTGTGTTCCAATAGCGCCTGTATATTATGAACGTTATTAGATGGCTTTGTGAATAGATTTGTGAACACGGTATTTTAAAGTAATTAAGTACTTATCTATGTGCCGTGGCGATCTGAGTTTTAATACGGTCAAGGTAAACTTTGTTTTTTAAAATCAGTAAAATAAGTAATCTTATAGATGCTTTCCTCCCATAAAATGGATGATTTTATGCCAACTTAAGTCTGTCGATGTTTGTGTATATGAATGCGCTTAAAGATCGTTTGTGCACGTACCTCCTCGATTGGAAGATGGCTCCAGAAATCAAGAAGAGGATGTCGGAAGAAGTTAGGACAAAAGGCATCGATGCATTTGTCCACTTTCCAGGATGAAGTATTTCCTATATTCATAAATGAATTATAGATGTCCGTACCAGCTCCCATTGATAAGGCATATGTTTTCATCCACCGGCTGTCTGAAATAATAATAATAGTAATAATAATAATAATAATAATAATAATAATAATAATAATAATAATAATAATAATAATAATAACTTTCAATACAGTAACCATAAGAGCACCACAGCAAACCACAGCACATACCCAAGGCGGACAGAGCTGCGCTCGGTAGTGAAGTGAAAGAACGTTATAAAAATAAAACTACT
>NC_069008.1:13688258-13691547 GCF_001194135.2 Octopus bimaculoides | reverse complement strand
ATAATAATATTAATGATAATAATAATAATAATAATAATAAATGCCCTGATGCAGTACCAGGCAGTGGCTCTCATGGCTTCTGATCTTAATTGATTGGAAGTGTTATCATGTACATTGTTTTGTCTTGGTATAAAAGATGGGCTACAGCAAATATTCTGCTTAATACCACAGATTTGCTTGTCATTTATTTGACCATAACCAGTTGAGCATGTCCCTTGGTGGCTGACGATATGTGCATCTCTGATCATGAGCAGAAGTAGTGGGGGGAGCATCATAGCCATGTGTTGAGAGGAGTTCTTTGGGGTTTGAATAATTCACCTTTGGAAACATGGGTGTTTAGCTCAACATCCTTAAACAAACCTTATTCAAGGACCTTTTGAGCGGGATGGACTACTCGACCTGAAAAAAATTCTAACTGGGCCCCATCTGAAAGGCCATGCGTTGTTTATCTTGATATGAGATCATCATGTCGCGCACATATGATTGTGATGCATGTGCCTGGTGTACCCTTATCAGGCGGGTAGTCATGATAGATATACTGGTATTCGTATATTTTACTTCAGCGTTACGTTCATGGCACACACTGCTCTCTCAGTGATTAATAACAACAACAACAACAACAACAACAACAACAACAACAACAATAATAATAATAATAATAATAATAATAATAATAATAATAATAATGATGATGATGATGATGATGATGATGATAATAATAATAATAATAATAATAATAATAATAATAATAATAATAATAATAACAATAATATTTAAAAAAAAAGGATTGACGTAACTCTTCACAAAGGTAAACAGTCAAGACGAAGAGCGCGATTCGATTGTAATAGATATTTAATTGGTTGAACGATGTTTCAACAGTAAGTCTATCTCTGTCAAGTTCAAAATAAGAAATGAGAAGAATTCGAAATTACAGAAATTTAAACGTAAAGTATGAACGAGAGCAACCAGCGTCCACATGTTGATGGAATGACATCATCAGATTTTAAGTTTCAATTTTATAACAGGCGAAAAGAAAAAGACAGAAAAAGACAGAAAAAAAGTAAAGGGAAAAGAGAAAAAGAAGAATATTTAATCAAACAAAATTGTATAAATCTGATGATATTCGGTCATCTTATTCATTCCTCCAGAGAGTGATGTTAATAACACGCAAGCATATTATTTCTCCTCATACATTCTGAGAAGTGAAACTGAAGCAGATTCAAATATTTTCTGAGAATATGCACTTTCAAGTCTTCTTCAAAACTGCAACCGCATGAAACGAAATGTTCAGCAAGTTCTGTCAAACTACTGTTATTGTGCCTGACGTCGAATCTGTACCCATTAAACCTTTTGTTTAATTGCTCTGTTGTACAACCAACATAAATCAAGTTGTGTTTCGTGCATTCTGAAACGTACACCAAATGAGAATCTCTACATGTCCCACCTTCTGTATAATTCATAACATCTCTGTTATGATTCCTGACGGAATTCACTTCACTCATGTTGTTGCACAATGAACAGGGCTTACCTCTCTTCCGGCTGCTTTTCAAGGTACAGGGTGCAGATACTCCAATGTTCGTTTTCTTGGAGTCAGAAATAAAGGTCAATATTTCTCTTATATTCTTATTCCGTCTAAAGGATACAATGGGCGGCTGAGGAAATATCTGTTTGAAACGAGGATGTTTTTTCACCACATGCTGGTAACTTTCATGCAACACATTTGAAATGCCAGCGAAATGTATGTGCCATATAATCACTAAAGGAATTCTGTTATCTATTGTATTGTGTTTGCCAAACTTATGCGTGAAGGTTTGACTATCTTTGCTAATCTTATCTGTTTCATTTGCTATTTCCTTTAATCGTGATTCACTGTAACCTCGTTTGACATAATGACATACAAAAGCATTTGCATGTTTCCAGTAATCCCCTATATCAGTACAAATCCGTTTTATCCTAAAAAATTGGGATTTCGAATTTGACCGAATAAGATGATGTGGGTGATCGGAGCAGCGGTGGAGATATATGTGGGATGACGTTGGCTTGCAAAATAACTCTGCCACTATTCTGCCTCCAGAAAACTTGTGTCCAAAAATTCAACGCTAGTTTTTGAAAAACTAGACGTAAACTTGATGTTGGATTTAAAGCCATAGTTTCTAGCATAACAGTCACAGAAATGCAAGCGGTCCATCAAAGTTTTTTTTTCTTTTTTTTTGTCGTCTTCTTTGCTGTTTTTTTTCTGTCTTTTTCTTTTCGCCTGTTATAAAATTGAAACTTAAAAACTGATGATGTCATTCCATCAACATGTGGACGCTGGTTGCTCTCGTTCATACTTTACGTTTAAATTTCTGTAATTTCGAATTTTTATCGCTTCTTATTTTGAACTTGACAAAGACAGATTTACTGTTGAAACATCGTTCAACAAATAAAATATCTATTACAATCGAATCGCGCTCTTCGTCTTGACTAATAATAATAATAATAATAATAATAATAATAATAATAATAATACAAAAGAAAACAAATTTAATCTATCATCATCGGTGGAATGCGAAAAGAAATTTGTGGGTGACTTGGAGGAAGGGATCTCTTAACGAAAATATCTACTTAGAAAAACGCAATTTTACCATCATACAAGGCACAGCTTCTCTCATGCACAATATCTCAGTGAGACATGTGCAAAAGAAGCCAAATCAAAATAGGGAAGATTACAAACCATAAATGAAAAGGCCTCAGAGGGACGAGGCATACTCTCCGTGCGGATAAATTTTTTCGCAGATTATAGTGTGGCTTACAATGCGTTGCTTAGCCATGCTTTTTAATTGAACTGAATTATTATTATTATTTAAGGCATTATAGGCATTTATACTCTGGCTTAATTAAGAAATCAAATTCTAAATACTAGAAATCCTCGAATCCATCACTGTACACACCCATATACACACACACCCATACACACACACCCATACACACATACATACAGTCGCATATCTATGTATGTACCCACAGCTGTTTACGCGCATAGGTACAACCTGATCTATACACACGCAGACGAGGGTCGATTCATATAAAAAAAGGAAGTTACCTTGGCGGAATTAATCATAATGATAATGAAAAAATAATAATAGTAATAATAATAATAATAATAATAATAATAATAATAATAATAATAATAATAATAATGATAATAATAATAATAATAATAATAATAATAATAATAATAATAATAATAATAATAATAATAATAATGATAATAATAATAATAGTAATAATAATAATAATAATAGTAACA
>NC_069008.1:13685491-13687006 GCF_001194135.2 Octopus bimaculoides | reverse complement strand
ATGTTAGAAGATGAGGAAGAAAATTTAGAGAGATGGAGAGGAAGATACAAATTCAAAAGTGGAAGAGATAAAGAGAAAGAAGCAGAAGAGAAATTGATAGAGAGATAGAAATAGGAAGAGAGAGAGAGAGAGAAATCGACGATGGTATAGGGAGAGAGAGAAAGGGATAAGGGGAGATGTAAAAAGAAAGACTAACAGATAAAAGAAAGTGAGAGACATAAGAGTAGATGAGAAACATAGGGGGAGCTAGAGGAGAGGAGGGCATGGAATAGAGAGGGGAAGAGAATACGTACGACATTGCTAGAAATAGATAGAAATAGAGAGAAGGGACGAGAGAAAGGAAGAGATAAAGTTCAAGAGATACATTTGTGAGGGGAAATGAAAGAAGAAACAGCTAATAGAGAATATCTGAATTAAAAAGAACGGGATGGTCACGGCTGGAATATCTTTGACTGAAAAACTGTTCGATCAGGCCGGATCTGGCGCAAAATGATGACGCTAACAACAACAACAAACAAACAAACACACAAATACAACAGCATAATATTGTCGTTATAACAAGCATATTTTTGAATATATGTTGTGATGGCTACGGTTGAAACGGCTTTGATCATTGACCTGCATAATCACTACTGACCAACTGCTAAACAGCAAGAAATATCCTCGCTCTCTTCACCAGACAAACGCATCATAAAGTCTGACTCAAGCTTCCAGACCGGAGCTTATTCAGGTTGCCAAGCGTTTAACTGGATCCTCCTCCAGCTATCACTTGTACTTATTTTCAATAGAGTGGAGACATAGTGAAGTATCTTGCCGAAGGGATCAATACACCACCCGATTCAGAAGTCACAATCTTTTGACCGTGAGTGAGCTCCAGACGTTAACCTGTACACCACGTATCATAATCCTAAATCTAATATACTCACGCGCGTACGCACATACATACACACATGCACACAGGCTCACATACACACATACGCACGTACAAACGTAATCTTACCTTTGTTGTGGGTAGAGGCAGTTGCATGGGCAACGAAAGACGTTGTCAGATCTGTCCAATACGACCATCCAGTAATTTTCTTCCTCGGATGACCGTCCACTTATGAAAATAATGCCACAAAATATGAAGGATGCCCCAAAATTTCGCTTCCAGAATTACCACAGATGTCAGCACTGTCTCTAGATGTCAAGTCAGAACCCCTACGAATGCCGATATTGTTCACTGCTTTCAAATGTTACAGAGGCCGACTTATCCTTTTATCCTTTCAGGCTCAATAAAACAAGTATTAGCTGAGCAGTGGGGTTCATATAATCGACTGGCCCCTTCCTATAAAATTTCAGACCTTGTGTTTATAGTAGAAGGAATATTATCTACTGCTTCCAGAATTACCACAGGGGTCGGCACTGTCTCCAGAGTTCCTACGAATGACAATGTCAGCACTGTCTCTGGAAGTGAAACCAGAGCGCAGGTTTCCTAACTGTTCCCTGATAGCAGGACTGCTCGCTACTGTCACC
>NC_069008.1:13683006-13684017 GCF_001194135.2 Octopus bimaculoides | reverse complement strand
ACACACACACACACACACACACACACACACACACACACACACACACACACACACATACACACACACACACACATACACAACACACACACACACTCACACACATACTTTGTAATTAGGAAGCACCGCTAATAGCCATGATACATGTAAAGACATGTATTGTGAGACTCATGAAAACAGTTTGTGTCATGGTTGAAATAGATAGTGTATCGACTTAGAACTATGTCTACGTTGCTTCATCCACGGTCATTGATTTGAATGATTTTCTCTATTGAACGTGACCTTCAGCGTTCAGCTTTTATATCTCCACTTATAGAAACACCAACATCACATCATGCCATCACTAGGTATTAATATTACAACGTCACTACTAACATCTTCACTACTAACATCGGAACGAATGCAATAACTACACAGGCGTATATCCCCTTTGTTTAGTGAAGCGCATAACTCTTCTGAAGATATTCTTTTCTTCGTAGTAACAAAGAAGACGTGTTAAAATGTTTGGTGTATTTTCACTCTTGTGGAGAAATATAAATACATTATTAAACAAGATTGATCTGAGTGGAAGGTACTGTGTTTTATGGACAGTCTACGCGTTGTGGTTATTTATAGACAAGCCTAGACGTTTTAATGATACTGATTAGAGAACATAGGACTGAGAGTGGTGGCCAGTGCTGGCATTTCTGAAAAGTCCTGATATCTGTAGACTCTGCTGTGGTTAATAGAGGAAAGTATTTACAGTAGAAGACAAGAAGGGGAGCAGAGAGAAGTTGGGACCTTAATGAACAGTCCTGACTGGAAGTCCTCACAAAACCATCTAAAGTGTAGGGGTGGCCCTCCACCTCAGTGAAAGTAAGTGGGTTCTTTTCTATCACATCCTGTTTTTATTTGTACACGTATGTATTATAAGAAGGTGTAGAAGTTAAGATTAGTGTGTGTGTGTGTGTGTATATGTGTGTGTGTGTGTGTGTGTGTGTGTGTGTGTGTGTGTGTGTGTGTGTGTGTGTGTGT
>NC_069008.1:13680117-13682204 GCF_001194135.2 Octopus bimaculoides | reverse complement strand
TATACAGGGGTTGAAAACATAATGAAAACACTAAAAGTTCAAACAAATCTGTTTTAACACAGGGTAGAACCGCCTTTGGCAGTAATTACACCTTCAGTTCTGCGAGGAATGGACTCGTACAAAGTTTCAATTGTTTCCTAAGGAATTTTTGTTCATTCTTCAGCTAAAAGAGTCTCCAGTTCTCGTAGTGATCATGGTGGAGGATATCGACTCCTTACTTGTTTCTAAAATGCACTATAAATGTTCAATAATATTGAGATCTGGGGACTGTAGTGGCCAGATAAGATGTCCAGCTTCACTAAAATGTTCCTTGTGCCATTCAGTAACAATTTTAGCTGTGGGAATTGGTGTATTATCATTCTGAAAGATTGCGTTTCCCTTCGGAAACAGTTCCGCAAGCATAGGATGAATTTGATCAGATAAAAGGCTTAAATAGTCTTGACTATTAATTCTGCCATGAAGGGAAACCGGCGGATTTCCAGGATATAACACCCCCACCCAGATCATTACGATCCTCCTCCCTGTTTAACTATTGGAAGAAGACAGTCTGTATCAAATACTTCTTTTGGCTGTCTCCACACATACTCGGGCGGTGGTCGGAAATAAGGTAAAGGATGACTAACTCAAGAAAATAGCATTCTTCCACTGCTCTAGGGACTAATTCTGTAGGTTTTTACTCTACTCTAAATGCTTTGCAACGTTCGTTTTTGAAAGTAGTGGTTTTCTGATTGCAGAACTCCCGTGAAATCCATCTTCGTATAGCTCCCGGTATTGTAGAAAGTGGGTTCTCGAAGTGGTCATTAAGCTCTGCATTAATTTTGGGAGCTGTACATTTGTAATCCTTTCTAACAATTCGCGTAAGAGTTCGACAGTCTCTGTCTGAATGTTTTAGTTTTCTTCCGGAGTTTTGTCTCGACGGGGAGGTTTTTCCCTCTTTCTCTTTCGAGGCAGTACTTCTTGATACACCAAACATTTCGGCTGTTTTCGTTTCGCTAGCGCCTACCATATGAGCACCAACAATTTGACCTCTTTGAAAGTCCGATAGATCTGTCATTTTAATGAATTTTAATTACCTTTTTCTGATATCTGAAAAGAAGCAGCAATTTTATCAAAACACATTAAACAACACTAATAATAAATCAAAGAAACATAAAAATAAGCAAGATTTTTACGGTTTTATATATATTTCAAAAGTATGATTCTAGGTATTTCCATTATTTTGTCCAACCCCTGTATATGCGGTTCCATATTCCGCTTAAGCAAAAGGATACTAATGATCTGGTGTTAGAATTCGATATACATATGTTTCAGAAAAAGGCTGTTAATCGTGTACAGAGAGTAACAAGCGATTCTATAAATGAGACAAGAACAAAAAAATATATAACTTCTTTAACTTACAGCTGTTTCTGCATTAAGATGCAATGCACTGATGATCCAGTGCTTGTATGTTACCTTATAGCTTCGCCTGAGCTTCGAATGTTGAATGCAAATTTATTCGAGATGTATTTTATACATGCTGGAAGTCATCACCATCGAAAATATAAAGTAGAAATGTCTTATACAGTTTGAAGGTTTCGATATTGTTTTCTTCCTCGGATTTCCTTGCGGCTGGACCTCAGCTGCTTGCGATTTCAGACTTTCTTGTGTAAACTTGTTCTGAACGCGGAACACAAAGAGTCAAAGCAATTACTGTACGAGACGCTTCGTTGCACTGATACGACTATATACTTACATGATGATGGCCGTCCACTCGTGACCGAGGAAGACCATTGCCGACCTTCAGGAACATTCTGCGCTCTAGGACTAACTTACATTTTGCATTTACGGCTCCGTTGGTGGCTAATGAGCCCTGCTCTCGATAGGCATACACGACTGCAAACATTTCAGACCAAGCTTTCCCCATTCACTATAGGAGCCGTGCGCTTTCGCGCAGCTCGCTTAAGTTCTTCATGCTGGATACGTGCTCTCTCAAAAGTGTTGATCCCCTCTTTAACCTGCTTCCTCCATCCGTGGCGATGACATACATTCATGCTGGATACGTGCTCTCTCAAAAGTGTCGATCCCCTCCTTAACCTGCTTCCTCCATC
>NC_069008.1:13677867-13679657 GCF_001194135.2 Octopus bimaculoides | reverse complement strand
GATCCCCTCCTTAACCTGCTTCCTCCATCCGTGGCGATGACATACATTCATGCTGGATACGTGCTCTCTCAAAAGTGTCGATCCCCTCCTTAACCTGCTTCCTCCATCTCTGGCGATGACATACATACATACATACATACAAACATACATACATACAAATATACATACATACATATATACATACATACAAACATACATACATACATATATACATACATACACAGATACTTACATATACATACACATATACGCATGCATAAATATATATGTAAATATATCTGTACATGCAAACATGTTTATATATATATATACACACACACACACACACACACACACACACACACACACACACACACACACATATATATATATATATATATATATATATATATATATGACATACAATATATGTATGCAGGTGTATATATGTGTGTTTGTGTTTGTGCGTATGCGTATAGATATATGCATATAGATAGAAACAAGGATAGCGACTTCGAAGTTTCGGTGAGTTACCCCATCATCGGAAAGTCAGATGACGGCTTTGGCGGCTGAAACTTCGAAGTCACAGCCAAAGAACAATAAATTTACTCTCTACCAAATGTACTGAGCCATCCTTCAATTTAATGGAGAATTGTTTTCCATAGAAACAAAGATTGATAGAGACACAAGGATAGATCGATATATGCAGAGACAGAGATCGAGACGCAAACTGACAAATCGATATGTTATTAGATTGGACGGAAGATACGTTTGTATGCGACTGCCGTCCATTTATATCTAGATACATGTGTGTATGCGATACACACACACACACACACACACACACATATATATATATATGTAATTATATATACACACACACATGAATGTGTGGACATCTAGCACAGTCCTTCGACACATTTAATTCTTGATGTCATTTCTAGTCTGTGCGCATTATATATATATATATATATATATATATATACAGTGTACTTTTAAACACATAAGAGGTATCCAGGATAGGATTCCTTACACGTTACAAGGAACAGCTAAAATCCAAACAACTATTAGGGATAAATTTCGAAGGGAATGAAAAAATAAAAACATTTACCATCTATCTCCTGAACCAATACGTAAAAATATGTATGACTCAGATGGTAATTCTTGCTGGTGCGATCTTATGAACGCTAATCATTCCGCCTCAACACTTGCACAGCAAATTCATGGAACAAATTTCACATTCATTGGAGTGAAGTGAAATTGTCTTGATGAACCATAAAATGGTAGGCGTAAAAATCCATACTCGAGACTGTCTTTCTGGTTTTATCATTTTCATAATTTTGAGAGATTTTAAAATGGTATCCATCTTCCACATTCACATAAATTAAAGGATATTGGAGACCATCATGACATCATTGTATTTCATTTATTCTCTGTAATTGATTATCTCTCCCATGAAGGTTTATGTCAAGCTTACCATGTTTTTCTCCAGATATTACAATAGAAACTTCACTACATTCAAGTGCATCAGAGCGGAGTGAATACTCTCCTTACGGTCTCTTGTCAGCCACTACAGGTGCATTTGCTGGGCCATATTTGAAACTTCTAATATAGCTGTTTCTTTTATGTAAAATATCTTGTAGTTGTAATATGATTTCTTACTGTTTCTTTATTCCTTTCATATTCTGTCTGTTTCTAGGTTTTCGTATCACCGACTAAATACAATTGTAAATATTACGGTTCTTCTTTTGAATGTGGCTGAAGCATTTTAGTGGATGATTTCGTACACAGAGCCATGATTAATTTGTAGA
>NC_069008.1:13675448-13677767 GCF_001194135.2 Octopus bimaculoides | reverse complement strand
GCCACAGTCCACTTGCCCCTCGTGTTGTATTGTCCATATTATTTTGTGTTCGGGCCTGGTGGCCAATAAAGAAAAGACTACTACTACTATTACTACTGCTGCTAATGCTGGTGGTACTACTGCTTCTGGTTTTTTTTTCAGGAAACCACTGGATAAAAGTATATTCCATATCAAAGGGAGCTGGTTCGGATGTCTATAGATCGTTTCTAAATATAGGAGATCGAGCATTATGGAAAGTGGATGCTTGCATCGGAATTTATTGCCCTAATTTCTTCCGACACTCCATTCTTGACGTCTGGGAACAGATTCCGATTTATGAGGTACGTATTTACACACACACGCACACATACACATACGCACACACATACACACACACAAACATTTTATATATATACCTAGGTTTTAGTGTGATATGCTAACGCACGAAACTCTAGCTCTTCATTCACTCTGTTACTTCAGCCAAATATTAATTATGCAATATTAATTATTACAATAGCCAGATTCAATAAATGATTCGTCGCGTCTTACTGTCCCCTGGGGGTCGCTTTGCTTATTCCGGGTATAGACAGTGTCTCCAACATCATCTTTAGGCAATGGGTAACCAATGTGTCTCGTAAAGTTAAAATCGAACATAAACTTCAAAAGTTATCAGGTACTAATACAATGTTAATGTGAACTTCAACAGATAAGTCGAAGGGGATTACTGGCTGCCTCAGAGGTCCCCTTGATAAGTTCAAGTAAAAGTTCATGTGTTCACCTTCTTCTGTGAGCCATGGGTAATAAATACGTCACGTTTCATGAAAACCAAACACCAACTCAAGCAGTTATGAGACGGTTTGTTGCATTGATGATATCAACTTCAACATTCATCAAAATCGGTTTACTGCCCCAACCCCAAGGGGTCCCCTACCTGAATTTCTGCGAAAAAGCATGCCTGCAACTTTATTTGTAGGCCATAAGCAAACAAAAGATGAATTTTGGTGAAGACAGGAAGCAAACTGCAGGAATTGTGGGGCGTTTATGCAGTAGTACTGCTGACTCCAAGAGATAGGCTTAAGAGGGTTATCTGCCCCGGGGTGGGGACACAATCTATGTACAGGAACATAAAATAGCCTACGATGCGTAATAGGACTTCAGAAACCTATGTATGAAATTAAGGCGGAGAGTTGGCAGAAACGTTAGCATGCCGGGCGAAATACTTAGCGGTATTTCGTCTGTCTTTACGTTCTGAGTTCAAATTCCGCCGAGGTTGACTTTGCCTTTCATCCTTTCGGGGTCGACAGATTAAGTACCAGTTACGCACTGGGGTCGATGTAATCGACTTAATCCCGTTGTCTGTCCTTGTTTGTCCCCTCTATGTTTAGCCCTTTGTGGGCAATAAAGAAATAAGAAACCTATGTATGAAATTTGGTGAAAATCGGTTGTAAAACGTAGAAATGCATCCAGTTACACAGACAGACAGTCATCTTCTGTATTATATATATTGATATATCAATGGCCAAATATGTAATCAAAAGAATTCATAAGTGTGTACAATTATGAATAAATCACAATTATAACGGAAGGGGTTGCAAAAACCCTTACATGTCCAGAAATAGCAGTCAAAAACGCTATAAACTCACAATAACTACGCATATTTTATCTCTTCACAATAAAGCCGTCGGTGGGCGACATGACAAAATTCAAAACTTAAATAAAAGGTTTAATCTCTATTGCAATTTCGAAGTTAGAAACCAAAACTGTCCCATTCTTATCTTTAGAAGAACATTCCTGTAGATACAAAGCCTTGGGGCTTACATGTGTCCCGAGCGGCAAAAATAATATCTGAACCTCTATCCGGTGTATCGTTGTGCCTCGATTTGATGGTCTTTTCTTATAGACTCTGTGCTTGACGTTGGAATGCAGAATTTCAATGTGTAGATAGAGGTTGACACATTATTCTTGCCGGTCGGGACACAGGTGTGCCCCAAGGTATATATATATTTTTTTGATGTTAATTTGTATCTACAGGAATGTTCTGAAGAGAAGAGTGGGACAGTTTTGGTTCCTAATTTCGAAATTGCAATAGAGATTAAACCTTTTATATAAGTTTTGAATTTCATGTTATGTCGCCCGCCGACAGCTTTATTGCGAAGAGATAAAATATGAGTGGTCATAGTGACTTTATAGCGGTTTTGACTGCTATTTCTAGACATGTAAGGAATTTTGCAACCCTCTCCGTTATAATTGTGATTTACTCATAATTATACGCACTTCTTATATACATACACACACACACACACACACACACACACACACACACACACACACACACACACA
>NC_069008.1:13673380-13675438 GCF_001194135.2 Octopus bimaculoides | reverse complement strand
TTGGCAGTAATTACAGCTTGAATTCTACGAGGTATGGACTCGTACAAAGTTTGAATTGTTTTCAAATGAATTTTTGTCCATTCTTCAGCTAAAACAGTATCCAGTTCTTGTAGTGATGATGGTGGAGGATATCGACTCTTTACTTGTTTTTCTAAAATGCACCATAAATGTTCAATAATATTGAGATCTGGGGACTGTGGTGGCCAGATAAGATGTTCAACTTCGTTAGAATGTTCCTCGTGCCATTCAGTAACAACTTTAGCTGTGTGAATTGGTGCATTATCATCCTGAAAGATTGCGTTTCCCTCCGGAAACAATTCCGCAACCATAGGCTGAATTTGATCAGGTAAAAATGCCTAAATAGTCTTGACTATTAATTCTGCCATGAAAGGAAATCATTGGACTGGCGGATTTCCATGATATAGCCCCTGCCACCGATCATCACAGATCCTCCTCCATGTTTAACAGTCGGAAGAATGCTTCTTTTGGCTGTCTCCACACGTATACTCAGCCATAATCGGAAATAAGGTAAAGGATGACTCGTTCGAGAAACTAACATTCTTCCACTGCTCTAGTGACCAATTCTGTAGGTTTTTACTCCACTCTAAACGCTTTGCAACATTTATTTTTGTAAGCAGTGGTTTTCTGATTGCAGCCCTTCCATGAAATCCAGCTTTGTGCAGCTCCCAGCAGAGAGATTTTGTGGAAACTAGGTTCTCGAGGTGGTCATTAAGCTCTGCAGTAATTTTTGGAGCTTTACTTTTGTGATCCTTTCTAACGATTCGCGTAAGAGGCCGCCGGCCCCTATCTGAAAGTTTTGGTTTTCTTCCGGAGTTTTGTTTCGACGAGGAGCTTTTCCCTCTTTCTCAAAGGCTGTCATTACTTTTGAGACAGTACTTCTTGATACACCGAACATTTCGGCTGTTTTCGTTACGCTAGCACCTGTCATACGAGCACCAACAATTTGACCTCTTTGAAAGTCCGACAGATCTGTCATTTCAATGAATTTTAATTACCTTTGTCTGATGATATCTGAAAATAAACAGCAATTTTAGCATAACGTATTAAGCAACACTAATAATGAAAAAAAAAAAAAAAAATAAATAAGCTTTTGACGGTTTTATAGATATTTCAAAATTATGATGCTACGATGCTAGGTGTTTCCATTATTTTGTCCAACCTCTGTATATGTATATGTATACTTAGTTACAGGTTTGTATGTATATATGTATACTCCTGTACTTGCGCTTGTGTATATATATATATATATATATTTCTGTGCGTGCATGTATGTATGTGTCTACACACATATATACGCAAGTGTGTACGCGAGTGTGTGTGTGTGTGTGTGAATGCACGTATGTAGGCGTGTGCGCACGCGTGGGGCAAATAGACATTTTACTGACCAACGTGTCGTATGTGAATATGATGGTGATGTTGCCTCATAAGTTGTTTCATTGTACCACTTTTTCTTGCCGGAAATAATCTGCTCGCTGTGCCATCCACTCTTACATGGACAAATGAAAAAGACCGACATCCCATTTCTTACCCAGTGGCTAACCTCACCTCTATAAATATTAGTCCACTCTGCGGGTATGCCTACCACTGGCATCACCCCATTCCCTACTCTGTCATCTGCTTCCCTTTGATTACTGCTTGTCTCTAACTTGTATTTCTTTATCTATTGTCTGACGATGTGTTTGCTCCATGCTTGCCCTTCAGTTGCACCTTCTAGTTACATCGGTAGTGTGGCGTCATGTGCTGAAGAATAATGAAACATATGTAGTTGTTTGGCTATGTAACATCCTACTGTCACTGTCAAATGACTGTAGGATATTGCGAAAGATTTATGTAAAAAATTCACCTGAGGATGGATGATAATGATGACTTATCTCACCAACGCAATACTTGAGTAAAAATGATTGGAAACAATTGTAGTGAGTTTGAATAATTTCGTTCCTGCCGTTTTCTATCATTTCTCTATTCCTATGAATATTTAAGTATATATACACACGCACGCTTTCACACACACACACACACACACACACACACACACAC
>NC_069008.1:13664334-13665908 GCF_001194135.2 Octopus bimaculoides | reverse complement strand
ATATGTATATGTATTAATATATATATGTATGTATGTGTGTATGTATGTATGTATGTGTGTGTATGTATGTATTCAGACAAGACACAGAAGTAAATAGACACTTTTTAATCGTTAAAATTTATTTTATCTGAAATTATACATCGAAATTGTTTGTTAGTTATTATAATGTGAATACCTAATATCTTGTACTCATGCTCATTGCCTTTTTCAATGCAAGTACCCTGTGAGGCATGCTACTGATCAGATGACGAATATTCTCATGATGAATTTCTTACCAGGTTTCATGCAGTAATCTCAAAAAGCTTTGACGATGTTTTCCTGTACTTTTTACGAAGTGTCCTGCCTATTATGTCCCCGAGGCGTTGAATAGAGATAATATCTGGTGACTGGCATGACCATGGAAGTCGTCTACTGCCATTCTCTTCCAACGAATCTTGGGTCTTTTTAGCTGTGTGACAAGGAGCTCCATCTTCCATAAATGAAGAGTTTTCTTTTATCATTTTATCACTGGAGAAGATTGAAGGAGTCCTTCCTGCAATATGGACACATACCAATCTGAATTTATGTTTCCCTTACGTTCCACTCTGATCGACCATTCCTTTAAATTGCTCCCCAGGCCACCACAGAAAGGCCGCCATGTTTTAGTGTTGGCCGCAATCTTCTCGCGTCAAATTTTTGATCTCAGCGTCTCCAGGCCCACACTCGACCACTGTCAGAAAATACAGCAAATCTGGACTCATAAGAGAATATGACAGTAACCAAAAATCCTAGTAACCTCCCCACCATCTCCCTGCCCAGTCTTTTCTCCGCTCGATATTGGCTTCCTTCTCGCTGTTCCGTCGTAGGATCCAGGTTTTTGGAGACAGCTGACAGTATTCTGGGACTGATATCAACTTGCTCTGATGTGTCAGAGACTTTGCAACGTGGATTATCCTCCACACTACTCTTCACAGACCGAAGGGTTCTGTCAGAGGGACCTGGTCGACATGAGCGAGCTGATGTGAACTTCTTTCCCTATTTGCTGAATTGTACACTCACTCTATTAACTGTAGAAAACGGGATCCCAAGGTTCTCTGCGATTTTACGTTAAGCCCACCTTCAGATTGACCCACAATACGGCCTCTTTGAAATTCGGACACTTCCAAGGCCACTTTTTTTGGGTGGCATGATTAAACAGTCCCATATAGAACCTGAAACATGAATATGTCAATTAATGACAGATACCTTTTCAAGTTAAATAAACATAAAATGATGTTTTATAGCGTGTCTGTTCACTTCTGTGATGTATGTGTATGTATTTCTTTAATCTGTGTGTCTGTTTATATATTTGTCCCTCACCACTGATTGCCGACCGGTGTTGGTGGTTTTACATTCCCGTAACTTAACTATTCAGTAAAGAAAACCATACGATGAATATCATTTAAAGAAAGTCCTGGGGTCGACTCGATCAATTAAACATTTCAAGGTAGTGCTCCAGCATTGCCGCAGTCAAATTACTGAAACAAATAGATCATAGAAAATAAGATATATATCCCAGATATATACATACATATATATATATACATATACATATA
>NC_069008.1:13663110-13664126 GCF_001194135.2 Octopus bimaculoides | reverse complement strand
ATATATATATATATATATATATATACATGCACACACATATATATATGTGTGTTTATATTTTTATGCGTAATTAGGATAACATCATTATTTAAAGATTTATCAGTGGCCAGAATACTAAAATTAACATAATGATTAATTTATATTAAAATCATGATAAGTGCGCTGAATGTTTACAACACCAGTGTGCTAGAAATAGACCCCAAATGGTCTATGAACCACTTAGATTATTACTCCACTACACAAGGTTGTAAGCGAGGATTTAAAAAAAATTTGGATAGTCTTAAATCTATAGATTTCACGGTTTGAGTTAGTAAAAACCCTTTCCGAACATACCGAAACGTAAATAAAGGAAAAATACATTATACACACCGCCATAAGTACAAATAATGTACACGTATTTCGCAAGTATTCACAAATTAAAATTCAAGCGCCTGTTTTCAGCCATGTGCTTATTTACTCAGAATAGTGCTGATTCATCAGTGGCCACTGATTAATCATTAAATAATGATTTTATTTTAATTACGTATAAAATTTCTTTTTTTCACTCCTATAACATATTTACTGCGGAACTATTCTGAGTAAATTAGCACATGGTTGAAAATAGGCGCTTCGATTTTAATTCGTGAATACGTGCGAAATGTGTGTACATTATTTGTACTTATAGCAGTGTATATAATGTATTTTTCATTTATTTACGTTTCGGTATGTTCCTACTGACGATCGGAAAGGGTTTTTAATAACTCAAACCGTGAAATCTCTAGATTTAGGATTATCCATTTTTTTTGTTTTTAAATCCTCGCTGTCTATTTTCCTCGCTTACACCCTTGTGTAATGGAGTAATAGTCTAAGTGGTTCATAGACCATTTGGGGTCTATTTCTAGCAGACTGGTGTTGTAGTCATTCAGCGCACTTATTATAATTTTAATATACATATTTATATATATCTATGTGTGTGTGTGTGTGTGTGTATACAATATATATACATATATATATATGTATATATATATATATATATA
>NC_069008.1:13659213-13662421 GCF_001194135.2 Octopus bimaculoides | reverse complement strand
TATATAGATAGATAGATAGATAGATAGATAGATAGATAGATACTAATCTACATGTAGTTTATCTACAATTTAGATCCAATAATAATTCATCTGTAGCAATGAGTTATCTTTCTGTTTGTATGTTTGTGAGTGTATGGCTTTGCGTTCTTTGCAATAAAGAAGCACCGATAATTTCCATGATACATATAAAAACATGTAGTGTAAAAGTGGTGAAAGCCGTTCCTTTTATATTCCGACATCCGTAAGCAAGTTAAATGGAAAATGTTAGAAGCCAGTATATTTATGGCTGTATTTATCATAAAATGCATAAGAATATCCTTTAACATGCTAATTATCGATTGTTAAAATTAATTGTGCACTACTTCAGAACAATGTCCTCGTTTCTTCATCTTTATTGATAGATTTGAATGATTTTTATGTAATAGATACCACGGGTATAGTGACGTGAAACCTCTGGGTTTTATGTCTCCACCGACATCACATCAAGATAGCATAATTGCTAACATTGAAATGACTTCAGAAACAATACAACCACATAATTTCTATATGTTTAATGAAGCGTTTGTCTCGATTCAAGCACTTTTCTTTCACAGCAATGAAGACGACGCATTGAAAAGTTTTCGTTTTTGTGTTTTCGCTTCAGTGGAGAAATACTGGCATATCAGTTAACAAGCTTGATCTGAATCGATGCTGCTTGCAACAGTGGACAGTCTTTGTGTTTTGGTCATTCATAGACACACTTGAGTGTAATGAAAGAACATCGGAGTGAGAACAGTGGCTAGTGTTGGCATTTATGAAGAGTCCTGATATCTGTGGACTCTATTGTGCGTAACAGAGGAAAATACCAACAGCAGAAGACGGAAGGGAGAGCAGAGAAAACTTGTGGCATTAATGACCGGAACTGTCATCAGCTCCTTACATAACTACCGGAAGTGCAGTGGCAGCCTTCAACCTCCGTGAGAGTAAGTGGGTTATTTCTACGATCAATATGTGCGTATGTGTGTACCTCTGTGTGTGCGTGTGTGTGTGTGTGTGTGTGTATGTGTGTGTGTGTGTGTGTAACATTAGTACAGTGTTGAGTGCGTCAATTTTAGCTATACTTGACTCCTATCTTCCAGATCAAAGGAAGATGATCCTCTATAACCCCTTCATATACCACAGTCAATCAATCGCCCCGAATATTTCGACCAACTGCTTTTAAAAAGCTGCAAACATTCGCTTGAAACCGGCAATTATACACCGTCCCTCATTTGTGAAAGACAATATCGTGGTTTCCGCCATGTCGTCCTATTAGGAAAAGTTAATTCCTTCGTACCTTTGAGGATGGTCCTTAAACCAACAATGCGGCCTTCTTGTTTATAATCAAAGTAATGGCCAAGTAAAATGCTGGCTGTTACTACTAAAGACCTTGAAGTTCCAACAGTCTCTCTTCTAAACCATTGATTGTCTCTCCCTCTTATTTGTATTTCGTATTTGATGGTCTAAATGACACCCTTGCCTCCGAGACGCATCCCACACTTATCAGCACATATTCAGGAAAAATGGTTTTCTGTGCATTAGAACATGGTCCCAAAGTCACTTATAGGACCCATGATGGTTTTTTAGAGGATTTTTGGGGGTGGGTGCGGAGGATGTGCATCGTATATCCCATAAAATACGATACATAAAAAAAATTGCCTTTTCACGTTCACTCATGTAATTATGAATTATGTCCCTGTGAAATCGCTAATCCAGTCTAAATACTTTTTATTCACCGTAAACTGTGTATTCTCCTCACTGCACCAAATAAAGAGGGAATGATCAAAGTAACCTATATATAAGAGTTACCCTGAAATATACACTAGCTTCTATCTGAATGATTCAATGCGAGTTTCCGAAATCCACTTTGCAGCATAAGAATAATCCAATCGGATCGTTACGACAGATAGAGAAATCTGAGCAGATGTTCCTAAACACTAATTCCACCTGATTCCGGTCTGTTGCTAAGTTCCCATTGCAGTCACCCACTAATACTAATGAGTGAGTATACCCAGAAAAATGTCGTGTTGTTCGAAGATGACTGACTGGCTTCAGGGCTTTAACTTCACTACTATTCACGTTTAAAGCAAATGATTTGCGTCCTATCACTAAAAATATCGCTCCTTACCTAGAGTTGTATGTCTAATGAGCGCCATCCGATCGACTGAATTACTAATTAACCCACAGCTGGGACATTCACAAGTACTTCTACTCCTGGTCACTGTAGACTTTCAAACAGCAGTGGCTAAGAAGCGATTCCAAACTCCTCAAAACATTGGAAATCCCCAACCAGGGCCCCCCGTAAAAGATACAGTTTAAAATCATACCCAGGACTTGCAGCTTTGCTAATGACCCTAATTTATTTGAAATTTTCTGTTTTAAATTGTAATTTATTCCTCTTCGTTTTATCTTCCAAACATCCTTCTTCTCACACACAGACGTTTTCCCTCTTCTCATTGTGTGTCTCTTTCTTCTTTTTCAGGATTTCTCTCAGATACTCTCTAACTCTTTCCTGCCCTCTCTGTCTTTCTCTTCTCCGTTCTCTCTTTATATATTAAATTTCGCCTTGACCCTTTGCCGAATCTTCTCCAATATCTCCCTGCTCCTTTCTTTCTCTCTTTCATGACATTTCTTTCCCCCTTCTTTCTTCCTCTGGTGATCTTAGACCCAAGAATGTCTCAGTTTCATTTTACCCGTCTAGCTACAATGGAAGTGCTGCTGTTAACCCTTACAACAATTCTGGTTGTTACCTCAGATCAGGAACTTGAGGCCTATTACAAATCTTTGGGTCCTGGTTATTCTTATGCTTACCTTCAGCCATCTCCAGCAGAACAATTCTCTTCAACACGAAATCTATTCGACTGCACCGCACTCTCTCAGAGGAGCCAATCGCAATTTTTCACTTACCACAAAGTCAGCCATGTTTGTAAGAATTACTCACCGAAAAATATAATGACAGTCGTCAGCACGAATGACAGCAACGAGATTTCCTTCTATAAATGTAAGTGAAGCATTCTTCTTCTTCTTCTTCTTCTTCTTCTTCTTCTTCTTCTTCTTCTTCTTCTTCTTCTTCTTCTTCTTCTTCTTCTTCTTCTTCTTATTATTATTATTATTATTATTATTATTATTATTATTATTATTATTATTATTATTATTATTAGTAGTAGTAGTAGTAGTAGTATTTTACAGG
>NC_069008.1:13658258-13658745 GCF_001194135.2 Octopus bimaculoides | reverse complement strand
GAACTTGCACACATCTAGGATAAGTGCAGCAGAATGGAGGACAGGGTGACCCACTCCACACGCTTCCTAGATATATTGAAAACCAACGGGTACCCTAGATCCATTGTAAATCGGCTTAAGTACCCAAGACGACCAGCACGCCGAACACATAGAAAACCCAGCAACAGATGCTTCCTTAAAATACCCCGTTTTAGCGAGAGGATAACTACAGCCATCTGAAGAGCCATAAGAAGAGAAAGCTAGACATACAACTAGCCCACTCCAGCCCCTCTCTGAGAGGACACCTCGCAAAGAAACGAATAAGGGACAGCAATCAATGCAAATTAAATTGTCCCATCCGTGACACAGATTTATGCCAACGGGTAAATGCTGTGCATAGAATACAATGTAACAAATGCAACAAGTTCTATGTGGGTAGCACAACAAGACCGTTACACGTCCGCATCAAAGAACATCTGAACGCGAGAGCCTCCTCCTTCAGAAAACA
>NC_069008.1:13657529-13658248 GCF_001194135.2 Octopus bimaculoides | reverse complement strand
GACCGTTACACGTCCGCATCAAAGAACATCTGAACGCGAGAGCCTCCTCCTTCAGAAAACATCTAGACAGATGCCGGAACACCGACAAAAGCATAACAGTCACAATTGAGGCCGAGGAAAGAAATTTGGGTAATCTAAGAATTAAGGAAGCTATACTCATACACAGACTAGGACACGAAATGAACAACAGGAGGGAAGTTGGTAATCAATATATCATTTAGCTACATCTGGATGTGTGTAGGTTCATTTGTGATAATATGCCCATTTGTAGTTTATAACAAAAAAAAACCAAAAAAAAAAACCAAAGAGATAAAAAAGAAGGGAAAAAAGGAAGCTGCACGTATAATACATAAATTAGAAGCAGCACTACGGAGGTACCAGCACACAAGAGATAGAGACATGGCCGACCTCACGCAATTCTCATGAGGAATTCTGGAAGGAGCTTCATGAGACCACTGCTGAGACGTTTCAAAAAAAAAAAAATAATAAAAAAGTAAAGCCGTTGGAAAACCGATTATAGCAGCAACTCAATCTAAGAATATCTGAAAAAGGAATATTATTCTGAAATATTATATCAGACTATGGATGACTAAATTAGAACAGGTATATAGCTCATTGTCTGTATTACAGTGCATTGTTGTACCATTCAAAACTTTTTATTCTTTACAAACAATACACAATGCTTCAAGCGAACTACAATACTCTCCCATGTATATATC
>NC_069008.1:13654865-13657316 GCF_001194135.2 Octopus bimaculoides | reverse complement strand
ATATATATATTTGTATATATCTATGTATTATACAACTTTATTAAATATTTTATACACACAGGATAAATCCATGACAAAAATCAAATAATAGCTATAAGTAATGATCAGCCTATACTGTTGATGAGATCTGGATGCTTCTCGTCTCTGGCTAGTAACATCAATACTCATAACGGAGTTTTCATAGTTACAAAACTAAGGAAATGTGTGTTTAAGCAAATGACTTCAAATTTATCAAAATAAGAGCGTAGCACATTTACGGAGTTTTCAGAGCACATAATTATTTTGAAACACCACTATATATTCTGCTTCGTATCCATTATTATAGTATGGATTTTAATGAGAAAATATTCATTAAAACATACAGGTAATAATAAATTTAAATAGAATTACCTTCTACACGCCCATTAACTTTCAAACTTTGATATCCACGAACTTTCAAAGCTTTCATATCTGTAAACCTCAAAAATTTTTATTACCATCAACCTATTACAGAAAATTAGAAAATTAGACACGTGTGGGTACATACATACATATAGAGATATGCGACTGTTTGTGTGTGCGTGTGTGTGTGTGTGTGTGTGTGTGTGTGTGCGCAAGTGTGCGTATGTGTGTGCCTACAGTGATGGATTCGAGGTTTTCATTTATTTACAAGTTGATTCGTTAATTTCACAGGAGTATAAATATCTATAATGATGATGCTTAAAAAACGAAGTTCGATACGTACGTAGTCTTCCACACTTATCATCGCCCTTCCTCCATTTGCCCTCTTCGTGTAGAGACGATCAGTGTCTGCACGTGGATGATGGACTCCATGCATCATTAGAAGCTTTCTTGTCTTCCTGTCCAACTCCTATCTCTCCTCCTCTGTTCACTTCAATATTCTAGCACCATACCAAACTACTGTGGCTGCGCGTGAGTTCATGGCCGAAATTATGTTTCAGGTATTCAGCTTTGAAGCCACTACTACTACTACTACTACTACTACTACTACTACTACTACTACTACTACTATCATTATTATTTCAGACAGCCAATGGATTAAAACATATGCCATATCAATGGGAGCTCGTTCGAAAGTCTATAATTCATTCATGAATATCGAAAGTCCTTCAACCTGGAAAGTGGTCAAATGCAAAGGGAACTTTTGTCCCAACTTCTTCCGACATCCCATTCTTGATTTCTGGAACTATCTTCCAATTGATGAGGTATGTATTCATACACATACACGCATACACAAACACATATTGTTATTTTCATAATAACAACAATAATGATTAACATATATTTAGATCAATTCAATTGCTTCTGACATTTTTGACCTGTAAAAATTTTATATGAGGAAGGCTAAACCGTGTTGAATAGAATTTTATCCGCGGCAAACCGTAGTAATAAGAAAAAATTGTCATAGACAAAAAAATCTTTTGGGTTTTGACGAGTAAATGGGAAACAAAATCGATGAAATCAGCTTATGATACATGATTGGTAAAAGTTTTATTGAGCTCGGCAAAAATTGAATTTAAAGTTGTATTACTTTGTCATTCTTCTTGTGAGAATGCAAGACTGAGTAACAAACAAAACCTTATGGGAACAGGTGAGCCAGAAACCTATCGGAACCCAGATCAAGTGCAGGAACTGAGGTTAGCTAGGACACACCGAATAGAAACCTCTTTCTGATATTACCAGGCAAACCAAACAGTGGATATCTCAAGGGAAACAGAACCGTGACAGATCGAAAGCAACATGGAGAACTTCAACAGAAAATGAAGAAGTAACAGACGGCTATACCTGGGGACAACCATAATTTATTGTCAAATTTCAAGACTGTTTGGATCTGTTGTTGGCGCCCTAAATTCTACATAATGGAATTATGAAGACATTTCGTCGGGTGTGTTATGTCTTGTATGTCTAACTACTAAACTCAACGTTTCAATGTTTTCTCTAATGGATAGCTGGCTACACATCTTGCGGGGAAGAAGTTCTTCTACCTGTTTAAGTCATTGCACAGCGGCCGTGTTAGGGGACCGCCTTAAAGGGGATTAGTTGAACAAATCCTTTGGTATCCAGTGTTTTGACCGAGCCGCTAAGTTATCGGGACATAAACCCAAGAAAGCCATTTGTGAGGTAGTAGGGTTAGGCTTAGGGTTAGGGTTAGGGTTAGGGTTAGGGTTAGGGTTAGGGTTAGGGTTAGTGACATATACATATGTATACACAAACGCAAACACACACAAACAACACGATTTGAAAATACCACCATTTTTGTTTCACTTCATTATTACAAATTATACGACTTGATACCAGTCATGTAAGCCGGTCCAGTCTTCTCTTACGTGGATAATCTAACAAGGACTTGGAGGATTTGTGATATTTGACTTGAGTCGATAAATTCTGAAACCGTGCATCGCTCCTAAGTGCCACACACACACACACACACACACACACACACACACACAC
>NC_069008.1:13652795-13654069 GCF_001194135.2 Octopus bimaculoides | reverse complement strand
ATAATAATAATAATAATAATAATAATAATAATAATAATGAAAATAACCTATGAACATTTCGATGCAATATCCAGAACGATTCATACATATAAAATATTATAAAATATGGGATACTACATCTCCCCGGGGTCCTATTATTATTGATATATATATATATATATATGAAGTTAAATATCATACAGTCAACAAATAACATCTTAAATATTAGGGTTGAAATTTCTGTCGCTGCATACACACGCAATATTTCAGATTCCGACATTTCAAAAAGGAACCACCACCAACGCCACGAATCCCAGCAGGATAGTTGCTTTCTTGAAGCGTGAACATTGAATATATCCAATACATGAACTCCGCACATAAGAGATACATACCCTTCATTCTGATGAACTACATCAGTACACAAACATAAGAACATCACATACACCAAGAATATAATATGATATAACGCAAGCAAATTCACTTTGCAACATGGTAGTTTCCCTCACAAGTCAAGTCCAAGGGAGATAATCACTCAAAAGTTATCATCAGAGAGTAGCGCCCCTTGATTGCTTTTTCTTTACTAGATGTGTCAATCACGAAACATTTCTCTCAGAGATTTTTCGTGTTTTCATCCACAATGGAGACGACCACCCTCCCTCCAGGTAATCGGCTTAAAAAGTCGTTACCATATTAAGACATTCATCTTTAAAGGAAACCAATAGTAGCCTTAATACACAAATGAAGAAATTTTAAACAACAATGCGGTTTTGAATCCTTATTTCTCATTGTTCGACATTTACGTACACGCACACACACACTCACGCAGATACTTATAAGTTCGTTCACGGGACACTATTTTGTGTACGCGTATAAAAGTTGCTATTTCATTGTGTTGGCTGCCGCCCAATGGTTCCGATTCAAAGTAGGATAAACATTGTTATAGTAATAATAATCCATAAATGGGATTTATAAGTATTTAATCCGTCGCTACGCGCGGTTCCGCGAGTCGCATAGTCCATACGAACTTAGTCCACATTACTCTTTTATTCGCTTCAGCCATTTGATAGTGGCCATGCTAGAGCACTGCCTTTAGTTGAACGAATTGACCCCCAACCTGTTTTTTGTAAGCTTAGTACTTTTTTATCGGTCTCTTTTGCCGAACCGCTAACTTACGCCGTCGTAAACACACCAACATCGGTTGTTAAGTGATGGTGGGGGGCAAAAACAGACACACAAATACACACACACGCACGTACACACACACATACACTCACACACACACACACACACACACA
>NC_069008.1:13649655-13652649 GCF_001194135.2 Octopus bimaculoides | reverse complement strand
TATATATATAAGACGGGCTTCTTTCAGTTTCCATGTACCAAATCCTCCTCTCACAATGCTTTGGTCAACCCCAGCTTGTAGTAGAAGATACTTGCCCAAGGTTCCACACAGTGGGACTGAACCCTGCCACACAGCCACTCCTGAGCCTATATACCCGGTATCATTACAGTACAATCCGTAATATCCATGCACATCAGGTGAAACTTCGTTCATGTCACATATATGACACATATATATACTTATACATGTGTGTGTGTCAAAAACGTGTGTGTGTGTGTGTGTGTGTGTGTGTGTGTGTGCTACAGGCTCATTTCTTTTACAGGTGAAACTGGTGATTTATAAAAAACAAGCTGCTGTCGTAACCATAATATTTGATGGACGAAATACAACCCTTGAAAGCTGGTTCTCTCATGCAAACTTGAAAAGTTCACCCTGGAACGATCTAGCTTCATCCACCAACTTTCATTTCTCAATGAACGGACTTGGGTATGTCTGTATATCTTTTATGTTGTTGTATTTTTCTTTTTTTGCACCAAAATGTATTTTCACCTTAAAATGTATACTATAACTTTGTTTACTTGCGTTTGTTCATTTTAAATATTATTATATTCCATTATATTATTTCTCTGGAGCAGAATTCATTCCATGTTTATTTAGCGCTTTGCTAAGATGCTTAACACGGGAAAATATCATCGTTCATATATATGTTTGTGGCGTTTAGTCGGTTTATTTACTAAATCGTATGCCTCGACTTTACTTTCGCCTTTGCGTTTTTAGATTTGTGCATTTCTACGCGTTTGTGTGTGTTGTGTGTATGTATGTGTGTGTGTGTATGAGAGAGAGAGAGAGAGAGAGAGAGAGAGAGAGAGAGAGAGAGAGAGAGAGTGTGTGTGTATGTGTGTGTGTAGGTGTTTGTGCATATGTCTCTGTGTGAGAGTGTGTAAGACAGATTTCGTTATGAAGGGTATCTATAGATGGCTGTTGGAGATGTCACTGCATATTTTAACACAAACTGGTATAGATATCTATGTATCATACATAACGTATACTCGTTCTCGGCGGGCCAGTTACTGCAGTGTATGTCCTGAGATTACTTCTCTCGCTCCCACTGGCCGCTGCTGGGACAAGTTTTCCTGTCTCTCTGATATTTATTGTGTTCGTAACGCAGCAAATCCATAGTTTATGTTATCTCAGGGGAAAATACTACAGTAATTAGCTTAATGGCTGTGTGTATATACACATTAAGCATGATACACTGAAGCCTATTATAATTAAATATTAACCGATTCAATTGTATATAGCAGACATGTTGAAATATTTCATAAATGTTTAGATTTTCATATTCTGAAACCCGACCAAATTTTATTAACTCCACAGTGAAATACGTCGCTTCCATATAGCAAAAAGCGGTCAATGTCCAACAGCGAATGGCTGGTTGGTTATCGATGAGGTTCCACCTTCCTGTTCGTTTGGTTACAAAGCTCATTCTCCTTCAATCCGTTATTCTCATAAAAACAAGAAAGTCGTATGGAACAAAGGTAAGTGATATTTTATTTTGTGTGTGTATGTGTGTGTGTGTGTGTGTGTGTGAGAGAGAGAGAGAGAGAGAGAGAGAGAGAGAGAGAGAGAGAGAGAGAGAGAGAGAGAGAGAGAGAGAGAGAGGGCTTTGATTCAACTGATTTATCATTAAAAGCATTCCGACCATGACCCTCCTGTATGTTTCCCACTCAACGATTTAAAGATTCGGCTGGTGTTTCTAGTAATTCGAATGACCACGTATAAAGATTTTCCACGATTTGCTTCAATTTCTTTTTGTTGTTGATGTTGTTACTGTTACTTGCAGGTTATGCATTAGCAGATTCCTTGGCCATATTCATCCGCCTGAGGCAGTAGAACTAACCCAGCACATGATATCCATTGATACTACTGATGTTGTTGTTAACGTCCATCCAATCCAGCTGACCACCACCAATGATCCGAATAGGTCAAGTGTTACCTGTTAATAAAGAATCCGTGTAAATATTCTAAGTCCGTCTTTTGAGTTGTGATTTGCATTCTCTGACTCCAGAGACAGAGCTGTTGTTGATGTTCTAGTTCACGTGTGTGTGTGTGTGTGTGCGTGCGTGTGTGTGTGTGCGTGCGTGCGTGCGTGTGTGCGTGCATGAGTGTGCGTATGTAGATATCTGACGTTTTGTCTGTAGCATACTCATCGTGCCTCCTTGGCATTTCTCAGGGCTAAAGATAAAAGGCCCGGAAGGGACGAAGCGGGCAGTCACGAAGCATGCGCAAAACACAGCAGCCCTTAACGGAAGTCGTGAAAGGCATGTAAAGAGCCCGACTGACAGGGCTCTTTCTCTTTTCCCTTTTGGGCAGTCAGCTCGTCAACTGCCCACAGCTAGGACTGCTAGCTCTTTTTCTGTGCTTCAGTCCCCTACACGTAGTGTCGCGACGCCTCTCTCACAGTAAACGGCACATGCCAAAATGCCATAACATCTTGCAACGCATCTCCAACAAAATAAAAATTGTTATATTTAGTGTGTGTTTATTCTTCATTTACACGCAGCCGACACCTAATCAGTACATCGCCAACCTAACAATGGAAACACACATATACTCACCAAAGTGGTGAATCCGACGTTGGAGAAACGCAAAACATTTCTCACGTGGCAATGCCGAGCATCATAGCGACATTTCTTTCTCCAGACTCACACACTCGGCAAGTAACAATGGCCTCACGTTCCACAGCTGCTGTTTCTCATCCACCTGTGCCTATTTTCACCGGAGACGTTTCCGGTTGGGTTGCTAAAATGGAATCCTACTTTGCAGCAAACCATGTGTCGTCCGAAACGCAGCGTTTGCATCTTCTGGTAAGTCTTTTGCCACCTGCTCTCCCCAGTGAAGTCAGGGGTATAATTACAAATCCACCTATGGACGCCAGCTATACTTCTGATAAAGCCGAGATTCTACGGCGGAATTCCCTGTCAGCGGAGAAAA
>NC_069008.1:13647680-13649284 GCF_001194135.2 Octopus bimaculoides | reverse complement strand
ACGCGCCACAGAAAAAAAAAAAAACAATCGAAGACTTAGTAGCGGAAGTCCGCAACCTTCGTTTGGAAAAGAATACAGTCCTACATGCAAGATGCCGATCCCGCTCTAAATCTCTATCCATATATCAATACGTCGGCAATAATGGATCGGTATGTTGGTACCATACCAACTTCGGTGCCAAGGCAAGGAAATGCACACCACCTCATTCAAATAATACCTAGGGAAACGCCCAAACGGAGCAGTAAGTACGGCCACTGTTTCTGGTATCATCCCTCCAAGTGGTGCAATTTTTACCAAAGATGAATTTCCCAGAGGAGCTTCCTGATTGACTCAGAAGCTGCCTGTAGTATCTGGCAAGCCAAATATACGCACAGAAAACCTTGTCCTTCAGCCACTATCTTGCAAGCGGTCAACAAATCACCCTTTACCACATATGTCGAAATTTCTCTCACCTTGAATATACGACTCGAACAATGCTTCCAGTGAGGTATTTTAGTTACCGATCTACTGTACCCGATACGTAGGGCAGATTTCCTCTCCCACTTTTCCTTGCTGGTTGATCTAAAGAAAAGGCAAATGATCGACAGTAAGACGTAACTCACTGTGCGTGACACTGACTGTTTTGTTTCCACAGTCAGCCCGGCTCTTTTTTTTTTTTGCCGCCGCTGCTTCCAACAAATACTACACATTGTTGCAAGCATTCACGGAGTTAACGAAACCCATGTCCTATGGAAAGGATAGAGAGAAAATGCATAGCACCAGCTTAAGTGTGTTTATCTGGTTTCTTAACGTTAGAAATACTAACTTTAATATAGAATGCGATATAATTAGGCGTAGTTGAACGTTACCTAGTTGGAGCAAAGAGGTAAAATTTATGTATTTAGGAAATATTCCATGTTTTCATGGCTAAACATCAGTTGCTTAAGAATAGGCTGGAACAAGACTTAAGATATTCTCACCTCTACAGAAGGGATTATAAAAACTTCCATGAGACGAACTTATGATTTAGTAACTACCACGTAAATAGGAGGTGACCGAGTTTACATGGCAAATGTCAGTGTAGTATCTGGTTTGACTTTCAAGTAGAAATCAGTGTTCTCTATAAGTAAAACTATTTATATTAAGAATTCTTGCAATACACATAGGAGGACGAAACCGTATTTAATTTAAAATCTAATTTATACAAAGAAAAATAAGTTCATCATTCCACATATATTTAGTTGTATCTGATTTAATAACCAGTAGTTACATTCAATATCTGAAGATCATTAATTCATAATCCACCTAGGGCTAAAATTTCAATAAATATATTGTGACCTAGGTGCAGGAATGGCTATGTGGTACTGGTAAGAATCTTGCTTACCAACCTCATGGTTCCGGGTTTGGTACCACTGCGTGGCACTTTGGGTAAGTGTCTTCTACCAAAGCCTTGAGAGTGGATTTGGTAGACGGGAACTGAAAGAAGCATGTCGTATATATATATATATATATGTGTGTGTGTGTGTGTGTGTGTGTGTGTGTGTGTGTGTGTGTGTGTGTGTGTGTGTGCGTGTGATTGCCCCTGCCCACCAATATCGCTTGATAAACAATGTTGGTATGTTTAC
>NC_069008.1:13646076-13647143 GCF_001194135.2 Octopus bimaculoides | reverse complement strand
TATATATATATATATATATATATATATATGTACATGTGTGTGTGTATGTGTGTGTGTGTGTGTGTGTGTGTTCCTGGAAGGCCATTTTCCACATTTGGTATTGCAATCTATTACAACTACCGATTTGGACATCATTGCAAGATTCCAAATATCGCATCTTCTCCATCTAGTGTAAGGACTTAGCACTGTAAGATTTCAAAGGCCTGTATCCTTTCAGCACTCTACCAAAACATTTCAGAGATCTGCAAGGTATATTTGTTAAATTTTTATCTAATGTACCAGATGAGCCCACATGGCAGCAGGGATCACAAAGATGAACAACTCCGTCTAACTCGCCACTTCACCAGACATAATGCCGGAGATGAAAGCTTGGAATTTAGTGTAAAATAAAAACACCTCACACTAAGGGTGGTACTCTAGCATGGCCGCAGCCTCTAGCTGGGACCAGTAAAAGTAAATACAAAAGATGTTTGTGTATATTTATTTCATTTTTCGCCATAGTCTTCTTGATTTTCCATGTGCTTCTTCCAGTGGCTCACAATTTTGATGACTCCATGGTTTCAATAGTGTGGCTGGCCGAATGCGAGCGTGCATTGTCGTCCGACAATAATTCATACTTTAACAATAGACTTTGGTGTTTGATGCGAATTGCTGGTTTCAGTTTGTTGGCTGCCATTTCATTGTAGCCTACACTAGTGACAATAGACCCCTTTTCCAGGCAATGTTCATGTATAGGCTCGTTTGCATCCCCAAATACAGTTAGCATCACTTTTTCCGTAGAAGGTTCAGTCATGAATTACTTTTTCGCTATCGATTCCGGATGTTTCCATTCTGTCTTTTCGATTCTGGCTCAAAATGATGGACGCAGGTCTCATCTCTTGTGACTGCTATCTCCATAAATGCTTTGCTTTCATCATTGTAGCTGTCAAATAAACTCTGACGGATCTCCACTCGATTTCCCTAATGCGCTTCGGTAATCTTTATTGGAACCCATTACACATAGATTTTACGGAAGTTAAGCATTTTAGTGGATGATTTCGTACACAGAGCCATGATTAATTTGTAGA
>NC_069008.1:13642861-13645976 GCF_001194135.2 Octopus bimaculoides | reverse complement strand
AGCATTTTAGTGGATGATTTCGTACACAGAGCCATGATTAATTTGTAGAAACCATGCCGCACAATCGATAGTCACTCGTGCGTTTGCAGCAGCTATCTCTCGAACTTGTTAAATCTTCTCGTAATGACAGAGGTTGATGGACCTTTTGCTCTGTTCTCATACTTCGCGCTTATTCGGCCATTTTAAAACTTCTTGATCCAATTCAATCTTGTTCAGAGATTTAAAACTTCCCGTTTCACTGATACACACTTCTGCGCAGTAAAGCTCTGTTCCAGTATAGTACTGAACGCCTGCGATGAATTTAAGCCACTGACACACATTCAGACCAGAGAAATCGGGTCACTGGTTGCTGTTCTTCCTTGATGCACATTGCCAGTGGAGCGGCCATGTTTACTCTGTAACACAAGAAAGAAAAGTGGAGCGGTCAAGGTGGAACGTCGGTTACGTAATCGGGAGCATACCATGTGACCGTTCAAGGTGGTGCGACCGACCATAAGAATGTTTTGACCAAACGGCGGTTATTTTTCACTTCCCCTTCTGCAATTAGTATTATTGTTTTGGTCTCCTTGATTTGCTGAGAGATTTTTCCTTACGGCACAGAGACAAAACCTCAGATATCTATCTACACATACGCACTCAAGCACGAACACAAACAAACAAACACGCGAATTGGAAAAAACAACAACAACAGCTCTGTCTCTGAAAGCAGAGAAAGAGAATCACAACTCAAAAGACCGATGCTAGATACAATATTTATATGGATTCTTTATTAACAGGCAAGACGTGACTTATGTGGATCACTAGTGGTGGTCAGCTGGATTGGATGGAGGTTAACGAAACCAATAGAATCAATGGATATTATGTGCTAGGTTAGTTCTGCTGCCTCAAGCGGATGAATATGGCCATGGAATCTGCTAATGGATAACCTGGAAGTAACAATAACAACATCAACAAGAAAAGGAATTCTAATATATCGTGGGAAGACTTTACACGTGGTAGCTCGAATTACTAGAAATAGCAGTCGATTCCCGGTCAGAACGCTTTTAATCATAAAATCAGCTGAATCAAGCCTGATTGGTTGCTGAACATTAAGTACGAAAATAACTTCTACTATTACCACTCATAGTCACACACAGACACAGACTGACACAGGCACGCACACACAGACACAGACACACACACACACAGAGAAACACAGACACACACACACACAGACAGGCAGACAGACACACACAGAGACACAGATACATAGACACACACACACACAGACACACACTGACACACAGACACACACACACACACACACACACACACACACACACACACACATACATACACACGCACACACACACCCAGAAAAGATATAATGTCACTTACCGTTCTTCCATACGAATTCCAAATTTGTATTAGAATAACGGATTGAAGGAGAATGACCTTTGTAACGAAACGAACAGAAAGGTGGAATCTCATCGACAATCAACCAGCCGCCAATTTTTGAACATGTCTTAAATTTACCTATATAGAAGCTACGTATTCCGCTGTGGAGTTAATGAAAGTTGGTTGGGTTTCAGAATATGAAAATCTAAACATTTATGAAATATATGAATATGTCAGCTATACAAAACTGAATCAGTCAGTGTTTAAAATTGCCTTCCGTGTATCATACTTAATGTATATTCACATTGTTGATAGACTAATTACTATAGTATATTTTCCTTGAATAATATCTCATGTGGATTTGCTGTGTTACGAACACAATAAATGCCGGAAAGACAGAAAATCTTCGTCCCATCAACAGCCGGTGAGAGCAAGGTGTTATAGCAGGACACATATTGCAGTAACTGGCCTGTCGTGAATGAGTATACGTTATGTATGATACATAGAGATCTATAGCAGTCTGTGTTAAAATATGCTGTGACATCACCAACAGCCATCTATAGATTCTCTTCCCAACGAGATCTGTCTTACACTCACACACACATACATTTTCTCTCTCTCTCTCTCTCTTTCTCTCTCTCTCTCTCTCTCACACACACACACACACTCATACACATAGATATACATACACACGCACGCACATACGCACACACACTCACATACAAACATACAAGCACGTAGAAATGTGCAAATGTAAATACGCCAACAAATGCGAAACTACACACGAGTCACACCTCAGTAAAAAAATCCACAAAACGCCACTAACCTATAAACGATAATATTTTCCCATGTTAAACATCTTACCAAAGCGCCAAATAAACATACAAGAAATTTTGCTCAGTAGAAATAATATAATGAAATATAATATTCAAAACGAACAGATATAAGTCAATATTCTAAGGTGAATATTTTCGTGTTTATCACTTTAAAACATGTCACTTAACGTGAAAGCCAGGAAACTGCTTTACTCCACCCGGAAAGCATTTCATTTAGATATATAATGTTAGAAATACAGAAATGTACTAATAATAGAGAAACAGCCTCTAGCAATGGCGACGGAATTGCTAAATCCGTATTTCTTATGAATTCAAACACATCAGTAGTAAGTAGTCGTTGGCATCCGCAGGTCAAGAGAAATTTCGCTTCTTTTGACATAGAAAAATAGTGATAAGCAAATCAGCGGTACTGTAGTTAGCCGGAAGTCTGGATATATTTCATCATTACAGACGACATCAGTATTTGTTCAAATTTGCATTCTGTATATCATAACAAATGCAGATATACTGTTGAAAGACTGGAAATATGATGCGTTGTTCGTCTCCACAGAGTATCGCGTCTAAATGTATAGTGTCAGACTGTATATCCGTAGCCTACGAAAAGTGCTTTTTAATATTATATTTCTCTACATGACAGAATAAGACAAAACAACAAAGAAGATAAAGAAACATACAAAACTCCCTCCACTGAGAAAAGAAGGCTTGTGGCTGAAGCTAGATCGACCCATGGCGAACTTTTCAAGTTTCTTTGAGAGAACCAGGTTTTAAGTGTTGTATTTCGTCCATCAAATATCATAGTCACCACAGCTGTTTGTTTTTCATAAATCACCAGTTTAACCTGCAAAAGAAATGAACATGTATCACACACACACACACACACACACACACACGCACACACACAC
>NC_069008.1:13641910-13642459 GCF_001194135.2 Octopus bimaculoides | reverse complement strand
ACACACACACACACACACACACACACACACACACACACACAATGAAAAAAATAAGTGAATAAATTTAAATAGATCGAGATAATTTAACATACATTTCCTTGGATGTTAGCCATAATGTCCACTCTCATTTTTCTTCATCATTGCTTTGAATGTAAAGAATTTCTTTAACACACGAAATTATTGACATTGATTTGTCATTGACCTAAGCGGTACCTTGCTCTATCTAAATGAGTCAAATATTATTTTTAATTCCCCGTCACTTGAAAACTTCATATTCTACCATGATACTATCTGGTACATATCGCTTAATTAACCTCTAATACAGTTTGACCCCCACCCCCACAAGATGTGGTAATCTAAGGTAAACTTTTCATTTCATAATCTTACAAAAAATCTCATGTCATTGTATGTCAAGTTGTATAACTCAATGTGTTAATAAAAGCAATTTTCTGCTACTGAAACACGTATCGTAATACCTAAACGACCGATTCCTTTTTAGATCCGATACACCCCACTACAGACACATATACATATACGTCATATATATAT
>NC_069008.1:13639228-13641669 GCF_001194135.2 Octopus bimaculoides | reverse complement strand
GGTTTCGCCTTCATAATATAAAATTTTTACAGGTCAAAAATGTCAGAAGCAATTGAATTGATCTAAATATCTGTTAATCATTATTGTTGTTATTATGAAAATAACAATATGTGTTTGTGTGCGCGTGTATGTGTATGCATATGCCTACATACCTCATCAATGGGAAGATAGTTCCAGAAATCAAGAATGGGACGTCGGCAGAAGTTGGGACAAAAGGTACCAATGCATTTGTCCACATTCCAGGTTGAAGGACTTTCGATATTCATGAATGAATTATAGACTTTCGAACCAGCTCCCATTGATATGGCATATGTTTTAATCCATTGGCTGTCTGAAATAATAATGATAGTAGTAGTAGAAGTAGTAGTAGTAGTGGCTTCAAAGCTGAATACCTGAAACATTATTTCGGCCATGAACTCACGCGCAGCCGCAGTAGTTCGGTATGGTGCTAGAATATTGAAGTGAACAGAGGAGGAGAGATAGGAGTTGGACAGGAAGACAAGAAAGCTTCTAATGATGCATGGAGTCCATCATCCACCTTCAGACACTGATCGTCTCTACACGAAAAGAGCAAATGGAGGAAGGGCACTGATAAGTGTGGAAGACTGCGTACGTATCGAACTCGGGAGCTTGATGAGACACCTATGCTAAAGTAAGGAAACCTTGCTAGTGGCAGTTAGGACTGAGGGAGTATTGAAAACCTAGAAAAAACGGCAAAATAAAGGAAGAAATACAAAAATGATATGGAAAAGCATAAGGCAACAAGGGACTCCACAATAATTTCCATGTAACCACAATAGAAGTTGTTGGAAAAAATAAGTGGGATTGGCTGAAAAAAGGAACACTGAAGAAAGGGACACTGAAAATAGAGACTGACAGCACTATACTGGCAGCACATAGTCATGGCTTGTCCACGAATTCGAGGGTCAACCTTAGGAATGAGCAAGTTGCACCGCTGTGCCGCATCTGTAATAGAGTGGACGAAACCATGGTTCATATCACTTACGAATGGCCTAGACATGTCCAAAACCACTACAAATTTTGGCGACACAGTTAGGTAGCGAAAGTGCGATGTTGGAACCTGTGCGGAAATTGGGGGTTAGAGAGAGGTAAGACGTAGTATGAGAACAAATCGGAGAGAATGGTGGAACCACAGTCAAGCAAAATCCTCTGAGGTTTCCAAAACCAAACAAATCAGGTGCTAGAGCAAAACAGAGCGGATCAAGTAGTTGCCGACAAGATGCACCACATGTGCCATACAGTTGATGTTGCGCGCCCCTTTGATCCGCGAATAATCAACAAAGAAGGCGAAAAAAATAGATAAATACAACACTCTTAAGTACGAAATATTCTAGCAATGGAAAATGAAGCAGGTGAAGATAGTGCCAATCCCTGAGGGGTCCTTAGGGACAGTATCAGAAGGCATCAAGAGGAATATAAAGGAAAGTAGAAAAGAGTGCCCAGTAGAACTGTTACAAAAGGTTTGCTCCCTTGACGCGGTCAGAATAATCCGGAAAGTATTAGTTGAAAAGGACGGATAACATGGTACCATGGGCTGGAAGCAGCATGCCCGCTACGCATGCAAGACTCCAAGAATTCCAACAAAATCTGTGGTAAAATGAAATAATAAGAATGGATTCAAATTTTGTCACAATGGCAGCAATTTTGGGGGAGGGGATGAGTCGATTACATCGATCCCAGTGTTCAACTGGTACTTATTTAATCGACCCGGAAAGGATGAAAAGTAAACTCGACCTCGACGCAATTTGAACTTAGAAACATTTCGTTCAGAATGCTAATGATTCTGCCAGCTCACCGCCTTAAAAAAGAAAAGATATGATAATGATAATAATATTAATAATAATAATGATAATGATGATGATGATGATGATGATGATGATGATGATGATGATGATGATGATGACGATGACGATGATGATGATGACGACGACGATGGCGATGACGATGGCGATGACGATGGCGATGACGATGATGGTAATAATAATAATAATAATAATAATAATAATAATAATAATAATAATAATAATAATAATAATAAATAGCCCGGATGCAGTACCAGGCAGTGGCTCTCATGGCTTCTGATCTTAATTGATTGGAAGTGTTATCATGTACATTGTTTTGTCTTGGTATAAAAAGATGGGATACAGCAAATATTCTGCTCAATACCACAGATTTGCTTGTCAGTTGTTTGACCTTAACCAGTTGAGCATGTCCCTTGGTGGCCGACGATATGTGCATCTCTGATCATGAGCAGAAGTAGTTGGAGAAAATCATAGCCATGTGTTGAGAGGAATTCTTTGGGGTTTGAATAATTCACCTTTGGAAACATGGGTGTTTTGCTCAACATCCTTAAAGAAACCTATTCAGGGACCTTTTGAGTGAGATGGGCTACTCGACCTGAAGAAAATTCTAACTGGGTC
>NC_069008.1:13638183-13638971 GCF_001194135.2 Octopus bimaculoides | reverse complement strand
GCCATAACAATCGCAGAAATCTCAGCTCTTCATGGATTGATTATAAAAATGCCTTTGACAACACACCACATTCGTAGATTCTGAAATCGCTGGACATTTTCAAAATTTCTCCTGTGATTTCAGATATTTTAAAGTATAGTATGTCACTGTGGAACACGAAGCTCCAATTATATCATTCTAATGGAGTATTGCGCTCAAACAATATTAGTATAAACTGTGGCATTTTCCAAGGTGACTCACTTTCACCACTAATTTTCTGCATAGCACTAATACCACTCTCAGGTGAACTGAATAAGACGGAATGGCTACAAAATTGACAACAGGAAAATAAGCCATCTATTTTATATGGATGATTTAAAACTATATGGCAAAGATGAAACCCATTTGAAAATGATTCCAGGCTTACAGGAAGTGTAAACAATTGTGTTAACTGGAACAACTCATGTACTGAGAAGAGCATTATCGCTGTGAAAACAACATCCATTCATTAATTTTTTTTTTTTACATACATATTTTACCTGTGAATTTGCGTGTGTAAACTGGGAATGCATACAATGAGATTCTCTGCCCCAGGTGTACGGAAAACACTCGGCGACAAACGGAAGAAAATTTGAAGAAATTAGAAAAAACAACAACAACAACAACAAAATAATAATAATAATAATAATAATAATAATAATAATAATAATAATAATAATAATAATAATAATAATGGTAATAATAATAATTCACTTACTTCTGAAGTAGGACATCTCGTTGCTGTCATTCGTGCTGACGACTGTCATTAG
>NC_069008.1:13636118-13637466 GCF_001194135.2 Octopus bimaculoides | reverse complement strand
ATGGTATAGGGAGAGAGAGAAAGGGATAAGGGGAGATGTAAAAAGAAAGACTAACAGATAAAAGAAAGTGAGAGACATCAGAGTAAATGAGAAACATAGGGGGAGCTAGAGGATAGGAGGGCATGGAATAGAGAGGGGAAGAGAATACGTACGACATTGCTAGAAATAGATAGTAATAGAGAGAAGGGACGAGATAAAGGAAGAGATAAAGTGCAAGAGATACATTTGTGAGGGGAAATGAAAGAAGAAAAAGCTAATAGAGAATATCTGAATTAAAAAGAACGGGATGGTCACGGCTGGAATATCTTTGACGCACAAACGTAATCTGTCCACTATGACCGTCCAGTAATGTCCTCTCCTCGGATGACCGTCCACTTACGAATATAATGACATAAATATGAAGGATGCCCACAAATCTCGCTTTCAGAATTACCACAGATGTCAGCACTGTCTCTAGATGTCAAGTCAGAATCCCTACGAATGCCGATATTGTTCACTGCTTTCAAATGTTACAGAGGCCGACTTATCCTTTTATCCTTTCAGGCTCATTAAAACAAGTATTAAGTGAGCGGTGGGGTTCATATAATCGACTGGCCCTTTCCTATAAAATTTCAGACCTTGTGTTTATAATAGAAGGACTATTATCCAGAATTACCACAGGGGTCGGCACTGTCTCCAGAGCTCCTACGAATGACAATGTCAGCACTGTCTCTGGAAGTGAAACCAGAGCGCAGGTTTCCGAACTGTTCCCTGATAGCAGGACTGCTCGCTACTGTCACCAGTATCTTCAGATATCACAACTCTATATAATGGTCAATAACATACACAATGAGATCAACACTGATCATTAATGATATTATGCCTTCACCTACACGGAACTAAGCTAAACTGTCTAACATGAATATGAACAGGTACACTTCATTGAGCACGTTGGATACCCAAATGCACATTCGATGGGATGTGTTGGATATTGTTGTTGGCTGTAGCGGTGGTGTTGCTGTGGCGGTGGTATTGTTGTGTTTGTTGTGATGGCAACAGTTGATATATTGAAGATGTGTGTGTGTGTGAGTGTGTGTGCGTGTATAGTGATGGGTTCGAGGGTTTCGTTTATTTACGACTTGATTTCTTAATTACACCAGAGTATAATTACTTATAATGGTGATACTTAACAAAAACTAATAATAATAATAATTCAGCTCCATTGAAGACCATGAGTTGGCAACGCATCGTAAGCCACCCTATAATTTGCGGAAAAAATCATCTGCGCGCTGGGTATACATCGGCCCTTCCATGCGTCTTTTCATTTATAGTTCGTAATCTTCCCGATTTTGATTTACGATCATTGCAC
>NC_069008.1:13631797-13632508 GCF_001194135.2 Octopus bimaculoides | reverse complement strand
TGTGTGTGTGTGTGTGTGTGTGTGTGTGTGTGTGTGTGTGTGTGTGTGTGTGTGTGTGTGTGTGTGTACACAGCCACACACACTCATTATTTAATGTTCTGTAATTATTGGGATCAACAATAAGTATATTCCATTCAGTGAAACGTTAATATCATTTAACAAACACAATATTTAATTTTTAATTTCAAGCTATGATTAGTTTCATGCTGTAAAAAAACAAAAATCAATAAACTAGCAAGCTTGTACATCATGCGTTCTGTTTCCAGGCAACAGTTGAGGCTCAAATTTTCGAAATGGGTGGTCAGTTTTGGAAAATATCACGGAAAAGGACGACATGCAAATAAATGCATATAGTGGAATGAGAGAAAGAAAGAAAGAAAAAAAGAAACAAACCAAAGGATGAAGTTCTTTTGCCTTTCAAATAAGTATTAATGTGGATGGTGTTCGAGTGAGAGTACGGTTGGTGTAGATTGATACAACGAGGAGGAGATCAAAAGCTATGAGACTGAATGCTTAATCCGGAGAGGATGTTGTTCACCAGCTGAACGAAAGAAGTTTGTCCATATGTTTATCTATACTATATATAAAATAGAGATGTGTGTGTAATCGCTTTTCACGTGAAATCGACTTCACCAAATGCTTCCATACTTGTGATGCGTGAATAATTTGACCTCGGATAAATCTTAGGCTCTTCATTTGATTTTTTTAATT
>NC_069008.1:13628860-13631049 GCF_001194135.2 Octopus bimaculoides | reverse complement strand
TTCAATTACTCTTGTGAGGATATTCACGTAAATCATTTTTTTCATTTAATCCCCATTTTAATTTTCGTAAAAGTTTCCAAGTACCAATGAGACTTTTTGGCACATCTTCAATTTTCCCCATTCATGAGAGGCGCCCAGCCATCATTCATCTGAGAGTCCATCTACAGAATGTCCTCAAATTTCTATACAGCATATTTTGCCTTTTTTTCTTCAAGTATATAAGCAACAATTTCATTCCCGAGCAATGCCGGGTGCCTCTGCTAGTATTTAATAAAAATGTCGGATCAAGAATTTAGTAGACCTGTGGAATTATCACATCTATAAAGAATATGAGATCTTTCGGCTACACAAAATGGATACAACTCTTGATGTTTCTCTTTTTTAGTTGTTTTCTTTTCTAATTCTTCATTTCATATTTTGTTCTTATTTTCCTTTCGTTCGTTCTCCTGTTTTCTCAAAGACCATCGTCCTTTCTTGTGTATATAGATAAGCAGAAATCTTGTATATTTGAGTTTAAAAGAAAGATTGGAAGTACATACATGATGTGTGTGTGTGTGTGTGTGTGTGTGTGTGTGTGTGTGTGTGTGTGTATCATGTTCAATGCGGTTTGAACTCTGTAAAGGCATTAAGACAGCTGTGAAAGAAACTGCGAAGCTGTGACTAGCAGGAGAGCAGACGATCTAATAACGCAGCAGACGATCTAATAACGTCCGCACAACGGAATTCATCCTGAAATTGATGAAGAGGGCTTTATGCTCATTTCAGACGGCCCTTTATAGCTGTTAGAGACTGTAGTCAAACCGTGGCTGGAGAGGGTTGCTTATGGAAGTGTATATGTGTGTTAGCAGGATTCAGATCCTAGCCATATCTTTGGTTAGTCTCGGAAGTGGAAAATTTCTACAACATCACCAACCCCAACTTCTGGCCTCTTAATTCCCTTGTTTCTAACCCCATGGATTATTATGTGTGTGGGACGCGGTTGAGAAAGGCACCAATGGTTCTGCCTGCAACACCATTGTCGAGATGGTGGCCAAGATCTAGATGTTCGCAGTGATGAACGCATGCACCAGGTTCTGGAACCGTCTTGAAACCGTAGTAGGAGTCGAGGGTGGCCAATTTAAGGAAACTGTCATCTCCCAGTCATAATTTAGTTGATAGATTTTGATTTTTTAAAGATACTTTTATTTTTTGGATGGGATTTTGTGTATTTGCCTTTTATGCAAGTTGTCAAATTCAGGCCGGACATTGTGAGATTTATCGAAACTTATCGGACATTGTGTGTGTGTGTGTCTGTGTGTGCGTGTGTGTACGAATGTATGTATATATGTATTTGATATAATATAGATTTATTTCTTTTCTGAATACGTTTGTTTTTTCGTTGCACAAGGAAACACAACCCTGGTGTGAAGTGAAATAATATAAGAGCAAGTCATTTGAGAAAGGACAAGATTAAAGAGAAGCCACGATTATGGATTTTGTAGACATGTTGCTCAGTTTTAAGCAACTTTTAACTCATCGCTTAAAAGCTAGTATATATTCTGTACGATTTTTGATAGTGTACTGTATTTAATAGTATGCCGGTACGCGAAGAAGTTTGAAAGCAATATAGATAACTGAAAATGTTAGAGAAAATATTCAGTTTAGTAAATTAATTTAGTTCAAGCTGACAGTATTACGTTAACGAGGTTCATGCCCACATCGACTGACAGTCACCAGATGAGGTTAGTTGGTTGAATTAAATCTTATATTGATTATCGTTAACATGACTGGCTTTCAGGTTCAGAAATTCATGTTTGAGCGATAGAAAATCGATAGATTCGATACTCAACAATCAGAAAGGTAAGTGCTGTCATAGGCTAAAAACATGGTTGCATTTAATGAAACATGAATAGATTGAAAAATAACATAAAAATGCAGCATTGAGTTTATGTGTCAGTAAAAGATTCTAGTTCGAATCCGGCTCGTTTCTGTATATATATCAACGTATCAGATACGGAACACATGATATTTCTTATACGATTTTGTCTCAAACAAGTCTTGAGGCCAGCGTAATACAAGGGACGACGAAGATCGAAAGGAAAAGGGCTCATATATTCAAAACAGATTGATTAGCAAAAAGCTTAATGAACTGAATATCATATAGAACAAAGGAAGAAAGGACGACTGTAGTGAGTTCGAGAGAGCAGCAG
>NC_069008.1:13628527-13628850 GCF_001194135.2 Octopus bimaculoides | reverse complement strand
AAAAACATGGTTGCATTTAATGAAACATGAATAGATTGAAAAATAACATAAAAATGCAGCATTGAGTTTATGTGTCAGTAAAAGATTCTAGTTCGAATCCGGCTCGTTTCTGTATATATATCAACGTATCAGATACGGAACACATGATATTTCTTATACGATTTTGTCTCAAACAAGTCTTGAGGCCAGCGTAATACAAGGGACGACGAAGATCGAAAGGAAAAGGGCTCATATATTCAAAACAGATTGATTAGCAAAAAGCTTAATGAACTGAATATCATATAGAACAAAGGAAGAAAGGACGACTGTAGTGAGTTCGAGAG
>NC_069008.1:13625535-13627025 GCF_001194135.2 Octopus bimaculoides | reverse complement strand
TATAAGAAATATCATGTGTTCCGTATCTGATACGTTGATATATATACAGAAACGAGCCGGATTCGAACTAGAATCTTTTACTGACGCATAAACTCAATGCTGCATTTTTATGTTATTTTTCAATCTATTCATGTTTCATTAAATGCAACCATGTTTTTAACATATGACAGCACTTAACTTTCTGATTGTTGAGTATCGAACCTATCGATTTTCTACCGCTCAAACATGAATTTCTGAACCTGAAAGCCAGTCATGTTAACGATAATCAATATAAGATTTAATTCAACCAACTAACCTCATCTGGTGACTGTCAGTCGATGTGGGCATGAACCTCGTTGACGTAATACTGTCAGTGATCAAATGTTATATTGTATTGAAATTTAATCATCGATATACTTTCCCTGATTATCTATGACTTCCTTCCATCTATTTACAAGCTTTTTAATCTCATCAATGTAAACCTCTTTTGGTTTTCAAAGCGAAGAACTCTGACATGTCAGTTTCGACCTCCTCCTGGTTTGCGAAAGTTATGTTCCTCAAATGATTCTGAAGGAGCACGGTCGGGAGAATAAGGTGGATGAGGAATTTTTTCTCAACCAAGCTCTTCGTTCTTCTGTTATGTGATCTTTGCAGTGTGGGGTCGCGCATTGTCCTCATGAAACATCGCTTCTTTTTGATTCACTAAAGCGGGTCTTTTTTTTTCTTCAAAGCTTGGTTCAAATGCTCTAATTGCTGACAGCAGACTTGAGCATTGATTGTTGCGTTAGGTGATAACAATTCAAAGTGAATTACTCCTTTGAAATCCCACCAGATAGAGAGAAGAACCTTTTTCCCATGAAGTTCCCTTCTCGGTTGTGGTTGAGCTTTTTCCCTTTTACCAAGCCACTGTTTACGACGTTTAACATTTTGACAGAAGATCCATTTTTCGTCACCAGTCACAAGTCTATTCAAAAAGGGTGAAATGAGTTCGCTTGAATGGAGAGAAGAGCAGATGTCAACTCGGGATTTGCAGTTGCTTTCGGACAATTCATGAGGCACTCATTTTCCAAGTTTAAGAACCTTTCCAAGTTGTTGAAGATGATAATGTACAGTTGTATTGTATGAACTAAGCTTTATTGCCATTTCTTCAACTGATAATGCAGGATTTTCTTCAAGTAATGCCTCAAGGAGCTTATCATCAGATTCAACTGGACGCCCGTTCGATCTTCATCTTCAAGGCTGAAATCTCCACATATGTATATATATGTGTGTAAGTACACGCACGCACACACACACACACACACACGCCTGCTTAAACTAAAGAACGGCTGTGCAATGATCGTAAATAAAAATCGGGAAGATTACGAACTATAAATGAAAAGACGCATGGAAGGGCCGATGTATACCCAGCGCGCAGATGATTTTTTCCGCAAATTATAGGGTGGCTTACGATGCGTTGCCAACTCATGGTCTTCAATGGAGCTGAATTATTATTATTATTAGTTTTTGTT
>NC_069008.1:13625117-13625525 GCF_001194135.2 Octopus bimaculoides | reverse complement strand
CACACACATCTTCACTACATCAAGCGTTACCATCACAACAAATACACCAACACCACCGCCACGGCCTACATCAATATCGAACACATCCCATCGAACGTGCATTTGGGTATCCAACGTGTTCAGGGAAGCGTGACTGTTCATATTCGTGTTAGACAGTTTAGCTTAGTTCCGTGTAGGTGAAGGCATAATATCATTAATGATCAGCGTTGATCTCATTGTGTATGTTATTGACCATTGTATAGAGTCGTGATATCTGAAGATACTGGTGACAGTAGCGAGCAGTCCTACTATCAGGGAACAGTTCGGAAACCTGCGCTCTGGTTTCACTTCCAGAGACAGTGCAGACATTGTCATTCGAAGGAACTCTGGAGACAGTGCCGACCCCTGTGGTAATTCTGGAAGCAGTAG
>NC_069008.1:13622802-13625017 GCF_001194135.2 Octopus bimaculoides | reverse complement strand
TATTATAAAGACAAAATATTGGAACAATAGACCAACAGAATATTAATTAATCATCACCTAGAATCTTTCACAGATAAAAGAGATGCACAACTTATGTAATTCTGAAATTAAGAGACCAATTTCTGCGGATTTCCCAGGATCCATAAAAGCCAGGAAACACGGAGAGCCATATGTGAACAGAAGCGGTACATAAATGCATTAAAGCCCATTGATATACTCATTAAAGCCTTATCTTTATTAGTACCCAGCTATACACAGGACATTATGGATTATCCCAGATACAACCCATGCACTGTCCCAGAAGGAAATATGACGATAAGGTTTGATGTTTGTAATCTTTATACCAATTTACGTCACACTTCGCGTCTGGAAACAAGTTAAACATAGGGTAGAAAAACATGCAGAAAAGATACTCGAACACTTCTAACTGGATTTCATTACCAAGGCCACATGCCTGGTAATAGAAAAAACACTTTAATGGTAAAACATATCGACAAATAAAAGGCACAGCTATGGCAACAATATTTTCTCCCTCGTGAGCTAATCTGGTGATGGGATTTAAAAAATGTTATATGAGAGGACACTTTGAGCAAAATTTCAAGGAATATGTTATTGAAATGTAGAAACGCTTCTTCACTAATTACTTAATTTTGGGTGGAGAAATTTAAAAAATCATCTGCAATTATTCGATAAGAGCCTAAACACCCTTCACACATCTGTCAACTTTACGACAGAAACCAGTTAGAATGACTAATCGCTCTTAGACATTCTCGTAAAAATATGTATTTCTAAAGTAACAGCAGATATATGTTACAAAATATCAGGTCATCCCATAAGTTCTGTCCGAATTTTTATTATAGAAAACAAGTGATCAAATGCTATATTTAATTGAAATTTAATCATCAATGTACTTTCCCTGATTGTCTATGACTTTCTTCCATCTATTTACAAGCTTTTTAATCCCATCAATGTGAAACTCTTTTGCTATCAAAGCGAAGAACTTTGAAATGTCGGTTTTGACCTTCTCCTGGTTTGCGAAAGTTATATCCCCCAAATGATTCTGTAAACTACGAAACAAATGGTAGTCTGAAAGAGCAAGGTCGGGAGAATGAGGTGGATGAGGAATTATTTCCCAACCAAGCTCTTCGATCTTATCTGATGTGATCTTTGCAGTCTGGGTCGCGCATTGTCCTGGTGACACATCACTCCTTTTCGATTCACTAAAGCAGGTCTTTTTTTCATCAAAACTTGGCTCAAATGCTCCAATTGCTGACAGTAGACTTGAGCATTGATCGTTGCATTAGGTGGTAACAATTCAAAGTGAATTACTCCTTTGCAATCCCACCACATAGAGAGAAGAACCTTTTTCCCATGAAGTTCCCTTCTTGGTTGTGGTTGAGCTTTTCCCCTTTTACCAAGCCACTGTTTACGACGTTTAACATTTCGATAGAAGATCCATTTTTCGCCACCAGTCATAAGTCTATCCAAAAAGGGTGAAATGAGTTCGATAGTATGTAGAGAAGAGCAGATGTCAACTCAGGATTTGCGGTTGCTTTCAGACAATTCATGAGGCACCCATTTTCCAAGTTTAGGAAACTTTCCAAGTTGTTGAAGATGACGATGAATAGTTGTGCGGTTTGAACTAAGCTTTATTGCCAATTCTTCAACTGATAATGCAGGATTTTCCTCAAGTAAGACCTCAAGGAGCTTATCATCAAACTCAACTGGATGTCCTGTTCGATCTTCATCTTCAAGGCTGAAATCTCCTCTTTTGAATTTTGCAAACCATCTTCAGCAAGTTCTTTCATTCAAGCATTCTTTCTCATAAACTGAGTGTTTGTTTCGAGTCGCTTCGGCTGCAGAGTTTCCTGTTTTGTACTCATAAAGCATTATGTGCCTCAAATGCTCTTTGGATACTTCCATCTTAGAAAGGGTTTTAATCAAAGAAATTTTAATTTTATTATTCTGTAAAATTATATTTAATTAGTTTAAAGGTACACAAATGCATAAAAATTATTTTTAATTCCATTAGACATTCTAAATTACTATTAAATTTCTCACAATTTAAAAAAAAATGGTAAAATCGGACAGAACTTATGGGATTTGCAATACTTCACACAAAAAAGAAACATTCCATATGGCATGGTAAGACGTATTTGGGCATTTATGGTTGATCCAAAGATACGTTAAACTTGACTTAATGAACATAAACCTT
>NC_069008.1:13622566-13622792 GCF_001194135.2 Octopus bimaculoides | reverse complement strand
TTCAACTCGGCAACAAAACAACCGGCCAAAAATTTTGTCAGTCACACCATAACTAAAAGAAATTTAATTTCATTGATAATAATTTTTGACTCCTTTGGCATGTCATCAAATATATCCATCCCAGAAGAGGTCTTTCTTTCTTTCTATCTTTCTTTCTTTCTTTCTTTCTTTCTTTCTTTCAGAAAGCCACAACACACGCATGATTATACACTCATACATACACACG
>NC_069008.1:13619738-13621445 GCF_001194135.2 Octopus bimaculoides | reverse complement strand
TGGAGACAGTGACGACCCCTGTGGTAATTCTGGAAGCAGTAGATAATATTCCTTCTACTATAAACACAAGGTCTGAAATTTTATAGGAAGGGGCCAGTCGATTATATGAACCCCACTGCTCACCTAATACTTGTTTTATTGAGCCTCAAAGGATAAAAGGATAAGTCGGCCTCTGTAACATTTGAAAGCAGTGAACAATATCGGCATTCGTAGGGGTTCTGACTTGACATCTAGAGACAGTGCTGACATCTGTGGTTTTTCTGAAAGCGGGATTTGTGGGCATCCTTCATATTTTGTGGCATTATATTCATAAGTGGACGGTCATCCGAGGGGAGGACATTACTGGACGGTCGTAGTGGACAGACCTGACAACGTCTATCGTTGCCCACGAATAGCATAATCACTGCCTCTACCCACAACAAACGTAAGATTACGTTTGTGCGTGCGTATGTGTGCGTGTGAATGTGTGTATGCATGTGCGCGAGCACATGACCTTGTTAGATTTACGATTATGGTGTCTGGTGTGGCGTTTAACGTCTCGAGCTCACTCATTCACTCATACTATTATTATTATTATTATTATTATTATTATTAGTAGTAGTAGTAGTAGTAGTAGTAGTAGTAGTAGTAGTAGTAGTAGTAGTAGTAGTAGTAGTAGTAGTACATCTGGGTGGTGGAGTTGGTAGAGGTTATCGCTCGATAAAAATTGCTTCCTGGCATTTTTTCCGAATTAACGTTCTGAATTCAAATGCCACGGAAGTCGACTTTGCCTTTCGTCCATCGAGATCGATAAAATAAGTACCAGTTAAGTATACGGTTCGATGTAATCGTCTTATACTTCCTACGAAATTGCTTGCCTTGTGCCAAAATTCGAAACCATTTTAACTATTACTCCTTACCTTTACTTTTCTTTTATCATTGATTTAGTTATTTGTTTGTTTACATATTTCTTTCTCAACAACAGATTTTAATCTTTAATTTTTATTTCAGTATTAGACCCCAACTTTTTGTATTATTTTTCTTTTGGAATTCTCATTTCTGGACAATCTATTTTATTCTGTTCATTTCTTTACTCACTTTTTTAGGATCTTTTTTCCCCATTTCACTGTTGTTTACATTGATTTCTCTGCTGGCAGCCAGTTATACACCATTTTGTCTTAAATTAATTACTCAATCAGATTGAAATGCTCATTAATTGGACCGTATACAGGAAAGACTATATTATATTATATATACTCACATAACATAATTATTCCGTATTCTCACAGTTGTCTGATGAACGGTTAGGAGAAATTCCGAGTAACATTTTTATGAAGCTTTTATAAAATAATATATTACTCTACCATTGGTATTTGAGTATTATTTTCCAACCTTCTTTGGCATCTGTGTACTTAGTTCTGTGTGGTTGTGTGGTAAGAGGCTTATTTCACAACAACATGGTTCTGGTGTCGGTCCCACTGCGTAACAACTCCAGAAAGTGACTTCTACTCTTACCACTCACTAACCAAAGATTTGTGAGTGGATTTGGTAGAGGGAAACTTAAAGAATCCCGTCGTACATATATATATGCCCAACGAGCTGCTTACTTCCTCCCTCCACTTACTTCCATTTGCCTTCCTCTTCACATATAATTATCCTTTTGCTGGTTCTAAATTACAAAGATAATATATATATATATATATATATATATATATATATATATATATA
>NC_069008.1:13617819-13618799 GCF_001194135.2 Octopus bimaculoides | reverse complement strand
TGTGTGTGTGTGTGTGTGTGTGTGTGTGTGTATGTATATATATATTATTTGTGTATTAAGGCTACTATTTGTTTCATGTTTTGAAAATATCGTAATATCTTAACAATTTTCAAGCCTATCACATGGTATTTGTCTCCTTTTAAGTTTAGATCACAAAATGGAGAAGAACGCTATTCCTTCATTTGATCACTTTGAAAAATTGTTCATATTAAAATATTTTCTTCGCATAAAACCATTGGTAACCTTAATACAAATAAAGAAATTTTATTCACCAATGCGATGTTGAGAACTCGTTCTAATGTTTCGACTTTTACGCCAATATGTATATACACACATAGACACACACGCACACACGCACGTATACACACACATAAGCATATATATATATCTAGTCAGACGTGAACTGGAACAACAACAACATCTCTCAGAAAAAGAGAAAGAGAATCACAACTCAATAGACCGATGCTGGATACAATATTTATATGGATTCTTTATTAACAGGTAAAACGTGACTTATGTGGATCACTAGTGGTGGTCAGCTGGATTGGATGGACGTTAACAACATCAGTAGTATCAATGGATATCATGTGCTGGGTTAGTTCTACTGCCTCAGGCGGATGAATATGGCCAAGGAATCTGCTAATGCATAACCTGGAAGCAACAATAATAACATCAACAACAAACGTATCGTGGGAGGACTTTATACGTGGTCACTCGAATTACTAGAAATGGCAGCCGAATCGTGGAACGTCTTTATACGTGATCGCTTGAATTACTAGAAACAGAAGTCAAATGGGAAACATACAGGTAGGTCAAGGTTAAAATCAGTTGAATTGAGGCTGCTGAACAATAGGTACAAAAATAACTTCTGCAATTACTACTCACATTAACAGAGAGAGAGAGAGAGAGAGAGAGAGAGAGAGAGAGAGAGAGAGAGAGAGAGAGAGAGAGAGAGAGAGAGAGAGAGAGAGAGAGAGAGA
>NC_069008.1:13613227-13613998 GCF_001194135.2 Octopus bimaculoides | reverse complement strand
TATATATATATATATATATATATATATTATTACAAATTTATTAATTTATTAATAAATCAACAATTAATAATTTTTACCAAGCCCTTCGGTATGTAAGCACCATTATCGGTGGAGAACTTATTTAAAAGTTCCTATACATTTATAAACATAATTAAGGGATCAGCAAGCATTTGCTTCACCACATACCGAAGTTCAGAAATAGCAGCTAAAAAAGCTGAGACTCCAACAGATAGCATTACTTGTAACTCACAAAGGCAAAAACAAGAAGAATATATATTGATGTAGATATACGAAACTAATAACCGGGTGTAGAGTTCAATATGGGTATGGCTTTGGAGACAACATTATATGAGTATAGAGTGGTAATAGAAACAAACATGATACCGGAAAGACAAATGTTATTCAATGATCTTCATTAGCTGCCAGCTGGTTCTGCTATTAGATTTGCTGCACTCTTAGCTGAGTACCAGGACTACATCCTATAGCTTCATCAGAGCCTTGAGTATTAAGAGCATTTTATTTGGGTAAATTACATTTTCAGACTATACAGGAATCATGTGTGAGAAAGTTTGTTGATATTTATGGAAAGTTCTGTGCCAGGGGGGAAAAATGCATGCAAATATACGCATGCGCTTAAGGCATGTGTGTTCGCACACACACACACACACACACACACACATATATATACATACATACACAAACGTTCATACACATGCGTATGTGTGCAAAAACAGTTTTACATACGTATACACATACACACACATACATAGC
>NC_069008.1:13608018-13611033 GCF_001194135.2 Octopus bimaculoides | reverse complement strand
CACGAAACCGCTTATTTCTCAAAATACAATGTTTATATACCAAAAAGATTTTCTAACATTTTTCTAACATTTTTCTAACATTTTTCCGACATAATTTAAATATATACTTTAACCAAGTAACACAAGCCTTCTGTAGTTTTTTCACTCTTATTATCTTTTATATATATATATATATATATATATAAATGGAGTTAAACGCAGGTGTTATTCAAATTCTTTTACTTCCGACACATGTTTCGAAGATATCACTGATATTATTCCAAAGGAATAAAATGGTGTAAAACAATGTAAAACAAGAAAAGACATTTTTCTCAGTTATATGTTTTTAAGAATCAGTGTGAAATTTTTAAAATGTAATTTTTATATCAAAGGAAAGTGTGATGGATCTGCTTATTATTTAACAATCATTGGAATTGAAAAAAATGTTGTTCCCTGTTAAATTATACAAAATATAAAAATTTTCAAAGGGGGTGTAGACTTTTGCAAGGCACTGTATCCCCTGGTGTAGCCGTCTTTCATATCTTCAGTTCCTCCAGAAATTATTTATGTTGTTTTTGATCCTCATATTTCCGTCTCCCTTGAGATATCCATCGGACGGTTTGCCTTCTACCATCAGAAAAAGGTTTCCGTGTGATGTGTCCAAGTTAACATCATTTCCTACTCTTGATCTGGGTTCCGATAGGGTCTGGCTCACTTATCACCTTAAAGTTTTGTATGTTCCTCAATCTTGCCATATCACAAGAAGAATGACAAAATAATTCAAGTCTCACCGAGGTTCACATGCCATTTACTAGTCACTACCAAAATAAGAAAGTGTTATGTCTATTATAAACATTCTTATTACAGTGGTTTATCGCGGATAAAATTCCTCACGACACTACGTTGTATGCTTGCTAGATTCCTTCTTGCATGGCGGCCGTCACATGCGATCACTAGTCAATTTCTATTTCTATAAGGAAGATGTCTTCCAGAGTCATCTCAGGATTGTCTCGCTTGGAATCTGATGCTGACGATAGCAACAGAGCTTGGAATGCATATATCGGTCCACGGGGGCTCTTTGAAATGAATTTTGGTGTTTTAACACATGTTGCCTAAGGAGAGAATTTTCTCCACGGTAAAAATGAAAATGGCCGTATTTACAGGCAAAATATGTCTCAAATATATGTGAATTAATCCAAAAGATAATTTATCTTTATTACTATTATAATGATAATTTATGTGTGAAAGAATCTCATTTCGTATATATTTGCGTGGGAGCGTGTATGCGCGCGCGTGTGTGTGGATACCTACCTCATCAATTGGAAGATGCTTCCAGAAATCAAGGATAGGATGTCGGAAAAAGTTAGGACAGAAGTTACCATTACATTTGTCCACTTTCCAGGTTGAAGGACTTCCTATTTTCTTAAATGATTGATAGACTTTCGAACCAGCTCCGATTGATAAGGCATATGTTTTAATCCATTGGCTGTCTGAAATAATAATGATAATAGTGATGATGATGATGATGATGATGATGATGATGATGATGATGATGATGATGATGATGATCATAATGATGATGATGATGATGATAATGATAATGATGATGATGATGATGATAATGATGATGATGATGATGATGATAATAATAATGATGATGCCGATGATGATGATGAAGATGATGGTGATGATGATGATGATAATGATAATGATGATGATGATGATGATAATAATGATGATGATGATGATGATGATAATAATAATGACGATGATGATGATAATGATGATGATGATGATGATGATGATGATGATGATGATGATGATGATGATGATAAAAACTACGTAAATACAAAATTACAAACCTGAGCTAAAAGAACAGCCAAAGATATCCTCGCCAAAGCACAAAGAATCCACCGGCATAAGAAACGCCAACGAAACAAACCAACAAAACAAAAGTTCAACTGCAACCCGAACAGATTCCACGAAGGACTTGGCAAAAAGAAAATAGAGATGAAAACAGCAGAAGAAGTGGAAGAATTTTGGAAAGAAATGTGGTCGGCGAAGGAACAACCTCAGAAAAATCTATCAAAACAACGAACTCGACGCCTGAACAATTCTGAACCCCTATAACAACTGAAGAGGTCACCAAGGCACTGCAAAACTAAGCAACTGGGAGGTATCTGGGCACGACAAGATCCCTAAATTCTGGTTAAAATATCTAACAGGAATACATAAAACGCTGGGTGAAAAATTTATGGAAATACTAGCAGAGCCAGAGAGAGTCCCCTAATAGCTCACAGAAGGGAAAACTATCCTAATTTCCAAATATACTGAAACAGTAAACTCACAAAATTACAGACCGATAACTTGTCTCCCTACAATTTACAAGTCCTTTACTACAATAAAATCGCAGAGAATGGGTAAACATCTGGAAGACAACATCCTGTTGTCAGAAGAGCAGAAGGGATGTTGCAAGGGTTCATACGGCTGTAAAGATTAGCTACTTACCAATAAATCCATAACTGAATTGACCAGCAGCAGAAGAAGAAGCATCTATGTAATGGCTTGGATCGATTATCGAAAGGTTTTTGATAGTATTTCTCACATATGGATGCTAGAAGCACTAGCCATGAACAATGTAGCACCAATAATCATAAAATATATATAATATTCCATGAATAAATGGCAGACAGTTCTACGGCGCCACTACTAATAAATAATGGACTGACACAGTCAGTAATGTCAGTCAGTGAGGTCCGCTGTTTGGCCCAGTACCGCAGAGAAGACGAAATACGTCGTCATAGTGTGGGACATAACAGTGACGACCTCCCATTGTATTACGGTGTCGTTATAACAGTGGTAACGAGGCTACGGACGCTCGCAGGAGTGTCGAAATGGAAGACCTACGTTCAAGAAAAAGGAAAGAAAGTTTCAAAGATTCGAACCCTAACACAGAATTAAACTTCACACACGGGGAAAAATAATATACACGAAGTGGTATATATATATATATATATATATATATATATATATATA
>NC_069008.1:13605278-13607452 GCF_001194135.2 Octopus bimaculoides | reverse complement strand
TATAGTTATGTATATCTATAATCAGTGCAAATAACGAAAAAATATAATGAAGGGAGAGAACTTAGAATGTTTTCTGAATGAAGCTTCAAAATCTGGTTGAAGGAAGACAAGCGTTTGTGATGAAGGATATATAACGACCTTTTGGCAGAGTTGAAATGACGTTGCCAAGACAATGGTTTTATTTTTTTTACGGCTTTGCGTTGATAGATAAAATAGGAGAGAGATCTGCATACGGATCGGACCGTTTACAACATAACTTTGAACAATCGAGTACTGGACATCAAATTCTTTGGATATTAACTTATTTGCAAATGGATCGCTAAAATATTGGTTACCATCAGGAGAGACCACGGGTGAACCCGACGGTAGTGGGTATAGATATTTAGGGACGTTGGAGCTGGATTACATTTTACACAGAGCAATGGAAGTCAAAGTCAAGGAGGCGTATTAAAAAAGGGTGAAGATGGTGTTGAAATCCAACCAGAATGCCAAAAATTTGATTACTGCAATGAATATCTGGGCAGTTGCGGTGGTCAGATATAGTGCGTCCATCCTCAAATGGATTAGGAAGAAATATCAACAATGGATAGAAGAGCGAGAAAGTTGATGACGCTGCATAGGGTGTCACACCCTAAAACAAACGTAAACAGACTGTTTATGAAAAGAAAGAATAGTGGCAGAGGACAAATTAGTATAGACCATTGTATAAGGAGTGAAATGAGAACGCTTGCCGAGTATTTGATAAATAGTGATGAAGACCTGCTACAATATGCCGCGAAAGATATGGGTGTAAATGCAGAGATGAAATGATGAGCAAGGAAAAGTTTAACCAAAGAGCCGAGGAGAAGAGAAAAGAAGACCTTGAAATGAGAATGCATAGACAGTTTGAAAGGAATACACAAGACGTTAACAATAATACAGCATCATGAGCATGGCTTGAGCGAGGTGATTTGAAGCGTATCACCGAAAGCCTGATCATTGCTGCACAAGACCAGGCTCTCGCTACCAAATCAGTGAAGTATAACATCTATAAAACTTCTGACACCCAGAAATGAAGACTGTGGAAAGAGTGTGGAAAATGTGACCCACTTGGTAAGTGAATGTGAGCGCCTTGCACAAAAAGAATACAAGCGCCGCCAAGATAAAATGTGTGTGTATCTTCATTGGCTCTTATACCGTAAATACCAATATGGAGTAACAGAGAAGTGGTATGAGTATGTACCAAGTAAAGTTATGCAGGAGGATGGAAAAGTAATGATACTCTGGGACTATGATTTTCAGTCGGATCGTGTAATCGAATACCATCGGCCGGATATTGTCATATCGAATAAGAGAGACAAATACTGTCAGACCATTGATGTAGCCATACCAAATGACATGAATTTTTTGAGTAAAGAGGTTGGAAAAAATCACCAAGTACTCCGAACTGAAAGTGGAAATGGCAAGCCTATGGAATGCAAGAGGTTAATGTAAAAGTGATAGCAGTGGTAATCGGAGCGTTGGGCTCAATCCCAGTGAAACTTCAATACTTCTTAAGGCAACTGGAAATCCCACGCAAGATTGATGTCTTGCAACAAGCAGCCTTATTGGGCACATCTTAAAGAAAGTATTATCTGTCTGAGGTCCTTGTTGTGACTTGACAGATGACTAAAGAGTCCGGTTTATTTTTACCTGCAATGTGTTACGAAGGAATAATAAAGTATCAATTATTGTTAGGTACTTGGGAACAGTATCAGAAGGCATCAAGAAGAATATAAAGGAAATTGGAATAGAGTACCCAAGGTTTGTCTCCTTGGCACGGCCAGAATAATCAGGAAGCTGAAAAGAAGGAATAGCATGGTACCGTAGGCTGCAGGTAGTAAGCCCGCTACGCATGCAAGACTCCAGGAGTTCCAACAAAACCTGTGATAAAGAGAAGATGGTGACAACAATAATAACAATTTGCTGCACACGGATGACTTGAAACTTTTTAATAATAATAATAATAATGATGATGATGATGATGATGATGATGATGATGATGATGATGATGATGATGATGATAATAATAATAATAATAATAATAATAATAATAATAATAACAATAATAATAATATAGGTGCCTTAGGTATAATAAAAAAATATTCAGACAAATACATAACAAAAACACCAGGACTTACAAATATATATAACAT
>NC_069008.1:13595432-13599555 GCF_001194135.2 Octopus bimaculoides | reverse complement strand
ACACACACATAATGATTCATGACTCTTCAACTTCAGTTAAAATATAAAGCTGCTTTAACGCAGGTTCTCAATTACAACGATATAGAAGTGTATATAGGTACAACTGACGGTAACAGGAATTCTAAAATTCAAAATATGAACGAGTATTTCTTTATAAATGTTTACTGAAGAAACAGTATTACTCAAGGCCCGAGAGTTTTGTGCGTTGGTGCCTATCAAACTAGATACGGGTTGAAGAGCTGTGGCTTTATACAGCTGGTGATAATTCCATCTTTATCTGGAATGTTCTAGATCAAATTTTCAAACCATACCAATATTACGAGGATTATCTTTAAAGCTAATCCAGTGTCACGTGGACAATCCATATTTTTCAAATAGTTTATCCATAATAGTTCAATAAACAGATATATAAATTAGACATCAAGAAAAACAAGGAAAGAAACTTTGTGTGTGTGTTTGTGTGTGTGTGTGCATGTGCTCTGAAGCTGGCCTCTTCTCTACAGGAAGTAAGGGAAGCCAGTCACACATCTTCAAGCAACGTGAGATCTTTCTGACTATATCTCACTCATTATAATTAGAGAGTGGCTGCAATAGTATCTTAGGTATATGGCGGGATCGACTAGAATTAGAGTTTCGGAATATGTTCCCAGGCATTACTATCTGACAGAATTATTCGATTGGAATATCTAGAATCTGCAACGTGGATTTGTTTAAATCGCATTTCCTCATCGAGTTAAGGAAAAGAGTATTTTTGAGAGTAACACATATATATCCGTCAGGCTGATCACCTTCCTTGTGTATTTGGTGGGATGTATGAGAGTAGAAATTTCACAAAATTCGTAATATGAACAGTCAATTTATGCAATACTGTTACTCGTATAAAAGGATGTAGCTAGGAAAGCTGGACACACCCTTTACAGTGAGTAAAGATACTTAGCCTCAACTAGCGAATTAACAGGGAAGTATTTCATAAACTATAAAGGTGAACTTTAAACGGTAACGTGCTGCAAGTATGATATTTTATGGCATATAAGATACATAATGTTCCCCACCAAAAAAAAAGGTTCAAGAATTGCTCCGGGGCCGATATGTGATATCACAGTGATATGCTTTCGCTCCCGTATGAATACGCTTGTGTCGAGTTATGTCACCACAGCAAGTGAATGATTTACCACAGGTATCACAGTGGTACGGTTTCTCTCCCGTATGAGTACATTTGTGCATAGCTAGGCTACTTTTGGGGGGAAACGGACATTCTACAGACATCATGATCATATGACAACTTTTGTCTGTCTGTGATCTTGTCTTCATGGGAAATCAATTTTTTAAGTTCATCATTTTTTCCGTAACCTTTTTCTCAATTCACACACACACACTCTCTCTGTATATATATATATATATATATATATATATATTTTTTTTTTTCTTACTTTTCTTCTTATAGTTTATTCTTACAAATACTCCCACTGCTGCAATCCTATCCACCGTTACCTTTCTCTAGCAATACTTATGTAAATTTATCCAAGTTTAAGCAACGCACATTCCAATCAGAACAAGTGTTTCAAAAGAATTCTACCATAGATTTAGAGAGACAATGTTATATACATTGTTGTTTTCCGAGATGAATTTTTTTTTGTTGACAAATAAACACTCGCACTGTATATCTGTTTTTAACTCGTTTATTACTGTTCCTCTTTTTTATTATTCTAACTTATGACCATTGTCCGGAAATCTTTCGTTACACTTCTGGGGCCTCTTCAGCGACATTCTCGTTTTCGTGTCTGCTCTTGCGCCGATTACTCCCTTCTGCGCGCGCGTGTGTGTGTGTGTGTGCATGTGTGTGCATGCGTATGTGTGTGTATGCTTGTGTGTGTGTGTTTGTGCCATTGTTCTTAGCAGCAGTATGGCATTCTCCTCAGCCACATCCTCTCACACCATTGTGCTGCTGCAGTCCTAAGACCCGAAAATTTGGTACAGTTCCTGTATCTCTCTGTGTTTGAGTGTTCGCCCAAGTTGTCGCCATCGTGGTAGTTGTTGTTATTACCCTCGTTGTCACCGCCGCCGCTGCTGTCCTTGTTATTCGTGTTGCTGATATTGTGGCCATCCGTGAAATTTGTTGTATGTGTGTTTGTGTGTGTGTATGGGTTCGTTCGTATGTTGTTTGTACCCATGCCCTTTATATAGATTTATTTATTTCCTTATTTATTTATTTTATCTATCTCTATTTCTTATAATTAACATTGGTATGTGATAAATATATTTATTTGTTTATGTATGTATGTATTTACATATTTATTTATATTTTCTTTTTATTTATCTATCCCTCTGTGTGTGTGTGTCTGTGTGTGTGTGTGTGTGTGCGTGTGTGTGTATATATGTATGCATTTGTGTGTCTCAATTTGTCCACCACCATCGCTTGACAACCGATGTTAGTTTGTTTACATCTCCGTAACTTAACGGTTCGGCAAAAGAAACTGATAGAATAAGTAGCAGCTTACAAAAGAGTAAGTCCTGGAGTTGAGATTTGTTTGACTAAAGGCTGTGCTCCAGTATGGCCGCAGTCAGATGACTGAAATTAAGAATATATATATATATGTATATATATATATATATATATATATACATACACACATATATGAATATTTGAGAGGTATTGGTATCCAGGTTCGATAATGTTACGAGTGAAGAGTCTAATGCAGGTCTTGTATGAGCATGTATATGTTGAATAAAATGAGACTTGTTTGTGTGGAATTTTCAGGACATTTATAAAGAGAAAGTTAGTCTCACAGCTGTTTCTGGGACGATGTGAGATGGAGAAGTAGGGGGAAATATTAGAGTTCAATATAAGGAGTGGCTTGGAGGTGGCGTCCATTTGGATGGGCGGCGCCTCAGCTCCGAAAGAAAAAACAATTCCGATTGCCGTGGCGCTGTGTAGACGTGTGGAATCCAGCAGCTCGGAAAGATAAATTGAGAGATTGAATGACAAGGAAACGATTTAGAATTTAATGGTTACCGTGGGAGTTTTATTCATTGAAAGTAACTGACAAATACTTAATGGTGGTTGCCATCTCGCATGCATGGCGCTCAATAACGAAAACAACAACAACAACAACAACAACAACAACAATAACAACAACAATATTTGCTGTAGATATCCTGTGATTGGTTAATTTTCTCTCAGCTGGATGAATATGGCCATGGAATCAGCTTTTCCATATCCTGGAAGTATCAAGAATAGCAAAATCAATAACTACTACTACTACTACTACTACTACTACTACTACTACTACTACTACTACTACTACTACTAAAAGTTATACAAATTCTCTTCAGTATTTTGAAAATAATTATGTTATCAACTATCTATTGCGGGGGTGGGGTGTTACGAATAATTTGTTTCATTTAATCCTTTACTTGTCCTGTGTATGACATGTGAACTACGGAGCACATTTCGCTGGCCTCCATGCATCCTGTAGGATGTATGCATCCAATTTGTTTGAAGTACCAGAGTAAGGACTTATGAAAGGAAACAGGGGCTAACTTAAAGTCTGAGAACAAGAATGGATAAAATGGATAAAATTATGAAAGTGATTTGGAAAGGTAAATGTTAATTAAAGTGGGGTTGTAAAGATTGCTGTTAAAATAGAATTATGGATTCCTTGATTTATGGAAAATCATGAAAGTTTTCTGTGGCTAAATATGTTTTTGATAACGTTAGTCTGACTAAGGTTATATACAAGGTTATAAACATTCATGCAAAATACTTACCTTTGCTCCATTTGGTTTTAGAATCCGTTTTAGAGTAGCGGATTGTAGGGAAATAGTTTGATTATTCCCAATCACAATAAAAGTTACGTTCATTGACGATCAGCCAGCCAAAGTCATCCTTGCAGCCACCATGCATGGCGGACACATAGAAACGGCGTCTGTTGCTGAATGAAATAAACAAAAGACGGTCCAGTTTCAGATATTGTTGTTGTTCGTATTCCACGTTACTCTACTTTTAAATCGGTAAAGAATACGTCAACATTTTAAATAAACTCCCCATCATTTCCCCGACTAAATGTATCTATCATTCAAAGATTAGGATGCATGGAATTAAGAATAGTGCTGTGTTTTAAAA
>NC_069008.1:13590163-13594966 GCF_001194135.2 Octopus bimaculoides | reverse complement strand
ATATGGAGAGACAGTAACTGCTGGTTCACCTATTACCTTTGAATAATTCCTAGATATAACATAAATATACCCAAACAGTTTAAGATAGATACATCAAAGATGAATATATAATAAAAATATTGATTTCTAATGAAGGAACAATGTCAGGAATTTTGGAAGAAGAACATATAGCTAATCATAACTATTCGGTATTTCATTGGTCCAACGTTTTTAAACCCGGGGGAATGAAAAACAAGGCGGTATTCGAACTTAGAATATACGGGTAATACTTAACAAAAACTGGTAATCGGAACGTACCCAAATCCAGCAAGTGAGAAATAACTGGTACTCTCTGGTACTAGATCCTTCCATGGAGAACTTTTCAGGTTGTTGAGAGAGAACCAGTTTTCAAGAGTTGTATTACGTCCACCAAACACCATCGTTACAACAGCTGTTTGCTTTTTGTAGATCACAAGTTTCACCTGAAGATATCAAAATATATGTATATTTATATGCATATATTTGTGTGTATGTGCGAACGTATGTGCGCGTGCGTGAGTACGTATATATGTGTTTGTTTGTGTGTGTGTGTGTTTGTGTGTCTATGTCTGCGTTCTTGTGTGTGTGTGCATATGTATGTTCGTGTGTGTGTGATATTTAATGAGGAACACATCGCCATGGGCAAATTTACTGCAATATTTCTCCAGTGATAATATCATCAACAAACGTGCTGGGTTTAAAAACACAATATATATCAGAGGGAGACGAAAAGAATTCTCCCAACAGCGGCGTGTATAACCGCTACATGCATTTCTACCCTGTTGGGCATCTGGTCAATACTATATACTCACAACCAACTACTTGCTTAGAGAAGATATGTCGCCACAGTTATATAGGAAAACAATGAACAAACAATCACTGGTGTTGCGAAGAGCCGCCCGGATGAATAAAGATCTGTTATACACAATAGAAGCAGTATAAGATTAAAATATCTATTTACGTATCACATTTAATGTAAACACCCCAATATGCAAATTTACAGCTGTAATCACTAAGGATATATGTATCGTATGTTTGTGTTTATATATACCTGCTCGATTGGTAAACGGTTCCAGATATCAAGTATTGGGTGTTGAAAGAAATTAGGACAGTAGATACCATTGCACTTGTCCACATTCCAAGTTGAAGGACTTCCTATATTGAGGATGGAATTATAGATTAACGAATTTGCTCCCATTGATATGGCATAGGTTTTGATCCATTCAGTTCCTGAAATAATAATAATGATAACAATAATGATAATACTAACAACTACAACAACAATAATAACAATAGCAACAACATCAATAATAATAATCTTTCTTAGTCTAGGTACAAATGTATTTCATTTGATTTTTCTCTGTAGGTTATTAAGGCTTGTGTTACAAAGTAATACAATGAAGTTTGGACAAAACTTTTACCACCAAGGCAGTTAATTTCGCCAATGTCTTCAAAACGAAATTCGGGACACAGTTCAGTTACGATAGACATTGAGACCCTACATGATCTGAACCAATACCCTGGTTACGGTTCATTGATGACGTCTAATTTATCTGGGAAAGATCACAGGATAGTTATGCTAAAAACTATGGCTTTAAGTCCTACATAAAATTTACGACTAGCAAGAACTAGCGTTATCCCATATTTACCTCCACCGGCGTTCCGATCATCCACATCATATAATTCGCTCAAATCTGATATTCCAGTTGTTTAGGATAAAACGGATTTGTACTCATAAAGAGGATTACCGGAATCATGTAAATACTTTTCTACACCATTATGTCAAACGTGATTACAATGAGTCAAACTTTCACGCTTAATTTTACCGAAGTAAAATATGTAATAGAATTTCTTTAGTGATTAACTGGCACCGAAATTTCGCTGGCATTTCAAAAGTGTTCCATGTTAGTTACCAACATGTTGCTGACAAATATCCTCGTTTCAAACAAATATTTCCGCAACCACATATTGTAGCCTTCAGACTGGATAAAAATATAAGAGAACTGTTATCGTCAACTTCTGACTCCAAGTAAACTAACTCCAGAGGAGTCATAGCAGTCCTATATTATCTATTAAAAAAATGAAGTAGGCTGACATATCAAATTTTGAACCCGTTGAAGGTACACGAGATTCCGAAATATCGTTCGGCAAATTTAATTATGGAACTCTTCTTCCTTATTTTAATAATAATAATAATAATAATAATAATAATAATAATAATAATAATAATAATAATAATAATAATAATAATAATAATAATAATAATAATAATAATAATAATAACAATAATGATAATAATACTACGGATAAGGAAATAATTCTATTCTCAAACGCAGGATAATGCTAATAACAGAACAGGATAATCTATCCATCTCAATAATTCTAAAGTGTATAATAATAATAATAATAATAATAATAATAATAATAATAATAATAATAATAATAATAATCTATACTATAATGGAGAAAGCTGCTTATTAATTAGGTATGTAACAATTACTACAAGTTCTAAATGAAAGCAATATTAAAATCTTGAACGCCTAGAAATATTTTCATAAATTCATGTTCTAAGAAGTTGCCTATAATTTCGATGTCTGAAGTTTATTCTTGCAAATTTAATTATGCATTGCATTAAGTGCGTTCAATTCTTCATGAATTTAAATATTCATTACATTCACTACGGAGTAGATTTTAATGTTTAATTATAGAAAACTATTATTTGATTGCAGGCAACATTTTACGCTTTCATTTGCAACAGTCTCTCATTCTCGCTCGCCTCTGTTTTCATTACTGATAATTTAATAGTAGCTATATAACTTTGATACGAGACACAATTTCAAGCATATTATCAGTTTCCGGAGTTTGTTAAATGAATATTAATATTATTGATAAAGTGAATTTTTTCTTTATATACCGGTATAATTATTAAGTTATTTTGCGTTGAATGAATACATACTATTACACAAAAAATGCCTGGATAAATTTGATACAAAAAATGCCTGTATAACTTTGATATCATTAGTTTTCGGAGTTTTTTTAAATGAATACCTTTGATAAAACGAAAATTTTTTAATATACCGATATAATTTTTTTTTAAATGAAGAGGTGATTTTGTTGGTATGGCTACTTGGAGTGCTATAAGCCTTACAATAATAACTATGTGATCGCTGCTATTTCTAGCACGCTAAACACGATAGGTTTTAACGAGCTTTCACTTAAACGACTTTTTTCATTTCATGTTTACACAAAATAGCAGAATATTCTTTTCTACTCTAGGCACAAGGCCCGGAATTTTGGAGGTGTCCAGTGGATTAGATCGACCTCAGTAAGGAATTGCTACTTAAGAAGAATCGATAATCACATCCAATGTGAAAACATTCCACAGAAAACAGAGAAGGAGAAAATAACCGTTGAAGACCAACCCGTGTAATGAAAGTAGTTGAAAGAGACTTGAAAAAATATCTCGAATGATGAAAAGACTTATAATGAAAATGTAGACTGGATTACACGCACCGAAGAATCCTACCAAATCTTACTAGAACAAGCATGGGAAGACATCACCATACCTCAGGATGGCACTCACGAAGGCGCATGATTGGAAATCTCGTGGTAATGATAGGGTGTCAAATTTCTGGCTCACATCACTCCCGTGTGCATATGAAATGTTAGACCAGTTATTCAATAAAATTATGAGAGATCCAACGAAAACACAATTTCGATGGTAGAGGAATAAGTCGATTTCATGGATCCTCTGTGTTCAACCGGTAGTTTTATCTTATCGCACAATGTAAGAAAGAAAAACAACTAATAATAAAGAAGCTTCACTTACATCTATAGAAGGAAATCTCGTTGCTGTCATTCATGCTGACGACTGTCATTATATTTTTCGGTGAATAATTCTTACAAACATGGCTGACTTTGTGGTAAGTAAAGAATTCTGATTGGCTGTTCAGAGCCATGACGGCACATTCCAGTACACTTGATACGGTGGAGAATTGTTGTGTTGGAGATGTCTGAAGATAACCATAGGAATAACCAGGTTCCAAACGTTTGTAGTAAGCTTCACCAAATTCCTGATCTGAGGTAACAGCCAGGATTGTTGTAAGGGTTAACAGCAGCACTTCCATTGCAGCAAGACGGGTAAAGGGAAACAGGGACATTCTTGGCTCTATGATTGAAAGAGGGAGAAAGAAGGGTGAAAGAAATGACGTGAAAGAGAGAGAGAGAGAGAGAGAGAGAGTGAGAGAGAGAAAGAGTCAGATAGACAGGCAGACAGGCAGAGAGAAATTGAAAGGATTTTAGCAAAGAGAAAAAAAGACAAGGTAAAATTTAATATTTAGAAAGAGAACGAGGAAGAGAAGGTAGAAAAGTGTAAGAGAGTAACAGAAAGAAACCCTGCAAGTGGTGGTGAGTCGGTGATAGTACAGAGTTCACAGATCTGTAATAGTCCTGCTTAGCCATTACTGTTGCACAATGCAAGGATTTGGCTAGGAAATCTGAACACCGTTGACAATAAATAAAGACTACTTAGAGTCAACTACCGACGTAACAGGATATTGATTCATAAATTATAAGGGTGAAATCGAAAACGTAACATTCTGTAAGTAAATAGCCAATTTTATAGCATATAAGAATCATATAATACCCCCAAAAATGTTTCAAGAATTTCTCCGGGGTCAATATACGAAGTCCTGATTAAATAACATGCATTAATCCTACATCGAGAAAGAGCTGTATGAATATGTGTGCTAATTGGACAAAAGCATCAACAATTATCGATAAAGG
>NC_069008.1:13588761-13590063 GCF_001194135.2 Octopus bimaculoides | reverse complement strand
ATCACAGTGATATGGTTTCTCTCCTGTATGAATACGTTTGTGTCTAGTTAGATGACCACTGGAAGTGAAAGATTTACCACTGATATCACAATGATATTACTTCTCTTTTGTATGAATAGATTTGTGTGTACTGAAATCACTTTTTTGAGAGAACACTTTACCACAGATATCACAATGATATGGCTTCTCATGTATGGATACGTTTGTGCCTAGTTACATGACTACTGTGAGTGAAAGATTTACCACAGATATCACAGAGATATGGCTTCTCTCCTGTATGAATACGTTTGTGTCTAATTAAATGAATATTTTGAGAAAAAACTTTACCACAGATATCACAGTTATATGGCTTCTCTCCCGTATGTGTACGTTTGTGTGTACTTAAATTAATATTTAGAGAGAACACTTTACCACATATATCACAATGATAAGGCAGCTCTCCTGTATGAATACGTTTGTGTCTAGTTAGGCTACCACTGCAAGTGAAAGATTTACCACATATATCACAGTGATATGGCTTCTCTCCTGTATGAATACGTTTGTGTGTACTTAAACAACTATTTTGAGAGAACACTTTACCACAGATATCACAGTGATATGGCTTCTCTCCCGTATGTGTACGTTTGTGTTTTGTTAAGTCACTACTTTCAGAGAATGACTTACCACAGTGATATGGCTTCTTTCCTGTATGAATACGTTTGTGTTTACTTAAATTATTATTTAGAGAAAAAACTTTACCACAGATATCACAGTGATATGGCTTCTCTCCCGTATGTGTACGTTTGTGTGCAGTTAAGCTACTACTTTGAGAGAATGATTTACCACAGATATTACAATGATATGGCATCTCTCCGGTATGAATACGTTTGTGTTTGGTTAGGTTACCATTGTAGGTAAAAGATTTACCACAAATACCACAGTGATATGACTTTTCACCTGTATGAATATATTTGTGTGCAGTTAGGCAACTATTGTAAGAGAATGATTTACCACAGATATCACAGTGATATTGTTTCTCTCCCGTATGAGTGCGTTTGTGTTTTGTTAAGTTATTATTTTGAGAGAATGACTTACCACAGATATCACATCGACTTGGCTTCTCTCCTGTATGAATACGTTTGTGTCTACTTAAATGACTATTTTGAGAGAACACTTTACCACAGATATCACAATGATATGGCTTCTCTCCTGTATGAATACGTTTGTGTTTACTTAAATGACTATTTCGAGAGAAGACTTTACCACAGATATTACAATGATATGGCATCTCTCCTGTGTGAATTCGTTTGTGTCTAGTTAGGT
>NC_069008.1:13587251-13588568 GCF_001194135.2 Octopus bimaculoides | reverse complement strand
CTTCTCCATTATTATTCTTCCCAAATGTTAATGTATATATATTTTTCCTTGGTTTTTTTCTTATAGTTTACTCTTACAAATATTTCTACTGCTGTAATTTCATCCACTGTTACCTTTCTCTAACAATACTTAGGTTAATTTATGCAAGTGTAATCAATGCACAAACTATTCTTCTTGATATTCCAGTGAGTGATGTTTCAAAATTTTGCAAATAATCTCAGGTGAGAGCAAACATTTCATAGGAATTTTTCCACAAATTTAGAGAAACAGTGTTATAAATCTGTTTCTGTACAAAATATTTCTTTAGTCACTGAGAATGTATCTTCTGTTAATCCAACGTCATTTGATATTCTGAAACAATAAAGAAATAACAGTGTAAGACACAGAGGCTACTTGAAGCAGAAACAGGACGTTTCTGGAGAGATAAACTCTAGAAACAAAACATCTGCTGGAACAACTGAACTTATCAATTTATTCACATTTACATCACAGAATCTCACATGAAGCTTACATATTTCTAAACTACAACTACACCTTCACATTGTGTACCATTCTTTAAATTAAACTACACAGTTGTGGACAATAACATTATTTTCCTTCCTGAAATATAACTTTATTGCTCATTGACCCTGAGACAGCTCTGAATGAGTAGATATAAGATTATAGACATTCCGTCCATGAACGTCATGTCTTTCACTCAAGGATCGTGAAACTAGGATTACATCATCCAATGTGGTCTTCAATATTTATTACTGAAAGTTGATATTTAAGGCAGATGTGCTGCTATGTCTAGTAAGTTGTATGACCACATATGGTCATATGAAAATCAAGTTGTCTTTGCAGTTGTGATGATTTTTATCAGAAATCAAACAAGAATAACCATTGGCAAAGAACAAAATACATTAAAGAAGCATATAACTGGCCTGGTAGGGATTAAGAAACTCAATTCCTAAACATGGGATTTAAGGTTCAGCAAGTCTCTTCTACTGTAGCATCGGTGCAACCAAAGCCATCTGAGTGGATTTGGTAGATTGAAACTCAAAGAGAGGCAATGATAAAAGACTGAGACCTCTGGAGATATGCTGTGACTGAGAAGACCCGGCAAATAAAGTGAGTTCACAGCTGTAACCCACACCGGTGTTGCATAACAAACCCATTCAAAAGTTCCTTGAATCTTAGGGCGACATGCCATGCTTGAGGAATCCTATTGAGTCAAGTACATCAAAATAAAAAAAAAATCACATTCAAATGGAAATTGTAGTCGTGATCCATGTGCCAGTGGCATGTAAAAAGCACCATCCAATCATGGTCGATGCC
>NC_069008.1:13583592-13587041 GCF_001194135.2 Octopus bimaculoides | reverse complement strand
ATCCACTATCACATATAGAAAAATTAACAATTAAAAGCACAATAAATGAGTATAATATAAAACAAAGTAAATATCATAAGATAAAAATAATATTATTATCTTTATTATTATTATCTTTATCTTATGATATTTACTTTGTTTTATATTATACTCATTTATTGTGCTTTTAATTGTTAATTTTTCTATATGTGATAGTGGATTTTCATCGATGAGTTCTTGAAACTTGGTTATTTTCCCTAAAACTATATATTTTATCTATAAAGCTCAATTTAATTTTGATTTTTTATAAATTGATTTTAATTGAGTTTTTACCTGTATTTTTGGATTTTATCCCTAAAATTGTTATATATATATATATAAATATATATATGTATACATATAAAGAGCCCCTTTTAAGTTTGCATTTACCAAATCAATTCACAAGATATTCATTTCTATCTTCATAATCATAATCTATGCCATTTGGAAGGTATTTGCATAAACTTTCATTAAAAGATACCCATTTTCCTGAAAGTTATGAGGGAAAAGTCGGATCGTGTGAAATATCTGAAAGTCCTCTCCCCAACCCCTCTGAAGAATTCTTTGCAAGAAATCCCTATATACTTTGAATCTATAACATTTAAGCAGGATTTTTCAAAATATCGTTAAAATCTATCTATTTTTCTGGAAGTTATGAGGCAACAAATTCGTAGGGGGGAGGGGAGGGGTACACATCTGCAGCATAGACCCGGTTGTAATTCTTTTCTCCACTTTATTATATATATTTACATTCGAACATAGCAAGGAACAGCAAGTCTTTGGCATCTATTTGGATCCTATTGTGTCCACGACTCTGATTGGTTGGCATTAGCACAATTTGTCTCTTATTCTGTTGCACCAACTTGCTGTGGATAACCAGTCAGAGGCCCTAAGAAGGATCACGTGGGACAGCCTGTTTACAACCCTATTTTTAGCCTACAGCTCGTTAGAAAAACTCAGCTTCTCCTCGTATCTTTGATTCCAGACCTTTTTCACATCTAGCCACTGACCACAGGACAGCCAATTCCAGTGACAACACCAACCAAACACCACCACATGTTGACACTTACCAACTTCGTCCAACAGCATTTCGACAACCTCCATCTTCACCACCACCATCATGTCCGTAACGTCGTCAACATCATCTCTCCATGTACACAGCTCAGTAAGCAATTCACCCAGGTTCCAATACTCCACTGTTCATGAATTACTCCACCATGGATCAACAACGAATATACAACCTGTATGAACTCCTGTACAAGTGACCCAGTCAGCATCACAGCACCGACATCACGTATGATATGGACCTGTAACGGGCTCAGCATCATGGCCGCAACTTCTTGATACTATTACTCTTTTACTTGTTTCAGTAATTTGACTGTGGCCATGCTGGAGCACCACCTTTAGTCGAGCAAATCGACTCAGGACTTATTCTTTGTAAGCCTAGTACTTATTCTATCGGTCTCTTTTGCCGAACCACTAAGTTACGAAGACGTAAACACACCAGCATCGGTCATCAAGTGATGTTGGGGGGGGGGGACAAACACAGACACACAAACGCATACGGCGTTAGGAAGTGCATCCAGCTGTAGAAACTCTGCCAAATCAGATTGGAGCCTGGTGTAGCCATCTGGTTCACCAGTCCTCAGTCAAATCATCCAACCCATGCTAGCATGGAAAGCGGATGTTAAACGACGATATATATATATATATGTTTATATATACATATATACGACATGCTTCTTTCAGTTTCTGCCTACCAAATCCACTCACAAGGCTTTGGTCAGCCCGAGGCTATAATAGAAGACACTTGCCCAAGATGCCACACAGTGAGACTGAACCCGGAACCCTGTGGTTCGTAAGCAAGCTACTTACCACACAACCACTCCTACTACTGACTACAAACTGGTATTGTCTTTCTTGTGTCTTTATAGGTACTTAACACATGTGCATACGTCTATGCCTACACACACACACATTTTCTCATGACAGCCTGTCTATTATTCTGTATACATGACGCACACACAGACACACATGTTAACATATCAATAAATGTTCTTTTAATCATTCTCCACAGTTGTGTCTTTTTCCCGCTGGCATTTCGTCGTTCATTTCTTTTTATTGTAAATGCTGTGTGATGTGGTACTAAAGAGACATTCTCACATCGCATCACATGGTCTTTACAAGTCTGTAGTTATGCCAGTTTCTGAACATTTCAGTGGTTGGAGTGTATTTGAGAATATTTCTCGAACTGAGACACACAACAAACTAACAAGGCAATGATAGAGAGTAGAGAAGGTAGCTTCCACAGCTAGAAATAGCAGCCAAATCTCACACAGATCATAGACTTCTCTCTTCCATAACGAAAAAATAGCAGCCAAAACTGATCTAGCTTTTTTTCATTTGCAAAATATATATTTCTTAAAAGACAGTAAAAAAATCTGAAAATCGTCTATAATAGTAAATTTTTCCAGTCTGATTGCTACAAAGGTATGATATTGGGACGAAAAAAAAAATTGGAGGAAAAAGTAACAGAAGTTTAAAAATCGAAAAATTATGTATTTTTAGCCAATAGCAAGAGTCAACTTGAAGGTTGTACCCTGTGAAATTTATAGATGTTTCCGATCTAGTTTGGATTATTTGCCATCAAATTTGATTGCAAAGAATCCAAACTAGATCGAAAACATCTATATACTTTAGTGTCTGCGAAATGACCTCTTCATTGTAGGTTTCTAAATCAACATGTATTATCTTACCGTTTGTTTTGTCTCTTCCTTGATTGTATGGTTTATTTATTATTTTTTTAAAAAATTGTTATATTAACATATTTGTCTGCATGTGTTTACTTTATGTGTATTTCAGTATTATGTCTACCTGTCATGTATTTGTGTACATCATTAATATATAAGTGCATGCGTGTGCGTGTGTGTGTGTGTGAAAAGGGGGCGTCTGTCTCCAAAACTTCAAAGTTGAGTAACGTTTTCATGTTTGGATTTGTAAACTATGATAAGAATAACACTGGTCAACAAAGAATTTGTTCCAAAAAGAAGAATACCTGTTATCTTATGTTTTTGCATGCGGAATTAAAAAATAATGTTAAATTATCTGTACTAAGTTCACATAATCCATTCACCTTCATAAGGCCAAGAAACTGTATAAACATCACAAACAGCTTTTGCTATATACGAAAAATATGTAAAATATTAAGACACTTGACGAAAAATATCTTTAACAAAATTCTAATTGATAAGTATAATTTTTTATTAAAAACAAACACGCCGGTGAAGTAAATCTCGTGGTGTGAAGAATTAACAAATGCTGGTGAAACACTAACACAACGTGCGGTTGTCATGGTAACAAACTGTAAATGCTTCGCGGTCGACTGGCTAAAATCACCCAACGGCGGAGACGGACTATATGTAATCTGAACC
>NC_069008.1:13582540-13583448 GCF_001194135.2 Octopus bimaculoides | reverse complement strand
TTTTTTTTTCAGAATCGGAATCTCCATAGCCTAAAACGTGGGATTCCGTAAAAATAAAAAATAAAATAAGTGGGGTAAAGGTTCAGATTATATATAGTCCATCTGGACCCACCCAACTTTAATTCCAATAACATCATATTTTTCAATTTACGAGATAAAGTATTTGGTTGATTGTAATCAAAGAATTGCATCGATACACTAAAATTGAAAGCAATCTGAGTAAAATTAAAGGGGGCTCATTTTGCCAATGAGAAGGACTACATCCGCCAAAGCTACCACAGATCATAGACATCTCTCTTCCGTAGCTAGAAATAACACACAAATCTCGCAGACATCAAACATTCAAACAAGATACTGGACATACAAATAAACGGCACCACAAAAACCGAAAGTCTACAGGATTAAAAGATTGAATATTTTCATCGTTTAATACTTACGGAAATGCTTTATAAAGGAAAGACTTCTTATAAAGTGTGTGTATTATATGTATTAAAAGTTTGCGTGTGCGTGTGTGTGTGTGTAAGTTCAGAAATATATCAAAAGTGATTGCAGAAGTTAATTAACAGAAACACGTGCGCGATAGAAAACTTTTAATGTGGAAGTGAATACGGAAGTACAACTAATGCGCATGCGTGTCGATTACCTCAAACATATAGGGGAGCTAACTCTCATTTTTTCACTACTTTTCAGTAAAATGCCTTTGGTGGTTTCTGTACCTATGTTCTCTGTTTAACTTGTCCGTAGCATCTCTAAGTTTGCATTGTCTGCTTCTGTTGAGGGTACTACTAAAGCAGCATGGTCCCGAACGCGCAGTCGCGCGTCCGCGCTAGCTAGTCGTGAGTGGTTGATCCTAACCCTAACCCTAAACACGTATTCATTTGCACACGTGGGTTAGAGATAGGGTTAGG
>NC_069008.1:13579384-13582122 GCF_001194135.2 Octopus bimaculoides | reverse complement strand
TCCAACCTGGAGACAGTCTCCTTACGTGTTAAGCTGTCTTTCACCATCTTTCGGACTTACACTCGACAGCTCGCTTACACCTACATAACAACGTCCCAACAACTATGCTCACACAATCAGAAGCTGTAACAACAAGAACTAAAGATGTATATATTTACCACCTGAATAAATGTTGTTTAAGTTGATGGTCTGGAGTTCAGCGTTCCGTTATATTCTAAGTTTATAGTAGGAAAGTCAGGTATACATCTAAAGATGTATAACCCACTTTCTACTAAACAGTCATTAAACACACTGGCTGCCAAAGCATCATTGGCAGTGGACGGGTTCGATGTTCTCTTAATGATACCATTCACCAGGTTGTTAAACACAATAGTAAGGTAGAATGGGGCTGCATTAGCCTAAAAAATAATCAACTTTCTGAATATCATCGACACACTGTCTTATCCAGTAACACACAATATTACTGTATTAACAATATGATACTGTATGTTACACAATGGAGGTGCAATGGCCCAGTAGTTAGAGCAGCGGACACGCGGTCGGAGGATCGCGGTTTCGATTCCCAGACTGGGCGTTGTGTGTGTTTATTGAGCGAAAACACCTAAAGTTCCACGAGGCTCCGGCAGGTGGCGACCCCTATTGTACTATTTCGCCCCAACTTTCTCTCACTCTTTCTTCCTGTTTTTTGGGTAAAGCTGCGATGGACTGGCGTCCCGTCCAGCTAGGAGCGGGGAACACATACGCCAAAGAAACCGGGGAACACATACGCCAAAGAAACCGGGAAACCGGGCCCATGAGCCTGGCTAGGCTTTAAAAGGGCGCATAACAAAATAAAAATATTACACAGTATTAACACAGTACAAGTTTACTGATGATAAATTTAAATTTTAAGGAAATTTTAATAGCTATTATACATTATTGTAATCTATGATATTTATACTGCATTTTTATTAATGATATCTTAATACAAATAAAATGTGCCATCCGGGACGGACCGCCTTCCCCGCCCCTCTTGACACGCCATTGCGTAGGACCAAGCTACCGACTTTTAGACATCATCGAAAAATTCATTTTTCCACGCACTCGACGATGATCAGTCCAGCTCTCTGCTCCTCTCATGGACCGAATACTAGAAACATCTTTCATATCACGTTTTCTGATCAAAATATAATCTATGAGATGGCAGTCCTTAGATCTTGGGTGCATCCAGTTGGTTTTATATTTATTTTTCTGCTGGAACAGAGTTGGTAACAACCAGATTATTCTCAGTACAAAACGTCAAAAGACCTATTCTATTTTTAATACATTTTCCAATCCCATGTCGGCCTGAAAGAGGCGGCCATGAAATATAGCCATTCCCAACTTCTGCGTTGAAATCTCCTAATATGACCAGCTTGTCAGAAATTGGTATTTTCCTCAATAATTGTACTAGAGTATCATAGAACTGTCCTACAGTTTCATCAGAATGAGACATTGTTGGGGAATAAATACTGACAACGGTAAGAAACCTACCTTTTGTTAGTTTTATACGGCATGATATAGTTCGTTCAGATACACCACTTGGAAATTCTGCAATGGAGGATACTACTGAACTCTTGAGAGCAAACCCAACACCAGATTCTCTACCCTCAGGTAGTCCTCTCCATAAGTAGGATCATTTACTTGATCCTCACCAGAGAGACGAGTTTCAGAGAGTGCAAGGGAATATTTTTTAAGCTCACATGCAGTAAGTGCAGTACGGCTTTCTGGACTCTTATTGAAATTATCATCTAGGAGTGTATGCACATTCCAACAGCCAAAATTCAGAGGATGTTTATTTTTCTTCTTCTTGAAGATTGTTTGACCACAATGGTAGGATGACGACCGGGCCCAGCTTGTAACACACTGGGAGACCTGCCGACCCACACCTGTTCTCCTGGCAGTCCCAAGCCTTTTTTGCTATTTACTGAATCTGTTTTTGAGACATTTCAGAGTAAGTTACAAGTGCATTTTTAGGTTTCTTATTTCTTTACTTCCCACAAGGGGGTACACACAGAGGGGACAAAGAAAGACAGACAAACGGATTAAGTCGATTATATCGACCCCAGTGCGTAACTGGTACTTAGTTAATCGACTCCGAAAGGATGAAAGGCAAAGTCGACCTTGGCGGAATTTGAACTCAGAACGTAGCGGCAGACGAAATACCGCTAAGCATTTCGCCCGGCGTGCTAACGTTTCTGCCAGCTCGCCGCCTTTTTAGGTTTCTGCCAACCAATTCAATGGTTTTACTAAGATTTGGTGTACAAGAAATACCTGTGCAGATAAATAATTTGCAGTAGGTGTAGCCTGCCTAGCACTACTTCCACCTATTGGCTCAAGAAGACTTTCGCTGGTATGACATGAGACTTGACACAACCGGGAACTTATAAGATCCCAGGTTTTATTTTGGAGATTTCCTTCTAGGGAAATTATCATCCAAGAATAAAGAGCATCTGCCTGCCCATGAGGTTGGCTATCCTGTTCCAAACACCAAACTAACTCCCAATCGTTCCATAGAGTGATTAAGTATTATTCTGTTGTCCGAAGTAGAGTAGCTCATACATACATACATACATACATACATACATACATATTCACACATATGTTGGATGAGTTCCTCTGCCCTTTGACGGATCTTATTTTTCTTCCCGCATGGTGTCCAACAATTACCGTCCTCACCAAGTAAGCTTCGTGGGGGTTGCCAGTTTATATATATATAT
>NC_069008.1:13577500-13579213 GCF_001194135.2 Octopus bimaculoides | reverse complement strand
GTGTACGTATATATATCATTAAAAACCAGGATACAATATGCACCTGTTTGCTAGAAAGAAGAGTTAAAGCTCTCCAAAGCCACGCATTTCTCACTATATGTAAGCACGCACGGAAAATGCAGCAGATATACTAAAAAAACAGTCCTTCATTTGTAAAACCACAGATAGAAGAGTAGATATTCCAGTATCAATTGATTTCACTTTCTGTGCCGAATTGACACTTAAAGCTCATCAGCTAGGCTTATTAGGTAAACTATTTTAAAAATGTATTCAGCATTCCGTGCGCGTCTGTTCAGCTGAAGGCCCTGCGACTTCCAAACGAACAATAGCGAGCAAGTATAAATTCGAAATTCCAATCAGTTATCATCATTTTTTAAAAAAAGATTGATAAAGTGGCCAGCAAACATAACCAAAATATGCAAAATATGTGTTATTAAAAGCCATAATTTCTTTTAACGATAATGATAACTCATTGGAATTTTGAATCTATCTATCTATCTATCTATCTATCTAAATAAATAAATAAATAAATACAACTGCCTCCTCTCAGTTTCCGACTGCCCAATGCATTCACAAGGTCTGGCTGGAGTTATATAAGAATGTGTCTTATGATGTACTCTCCCATTGAAGACGATGTGTGTGCGTTCAGCTTTTGCCGAACGACCTGCACAAATGAATTGCTTATAATGATCAAATGTTTGAGCTGCACATCAGCTCACTCTCTCCATCAAATCGACGTTATCTGAACAGATGCAAGGTGTTATTTCTTTACTATCCACAAGGGGCTACACACAGAGGGGACAAACAAGGACAGACAAACGGGTTAAATCGATTATATCGACCCCAGTGCGTAACTGGTACTTATTTAATCGACCCCGAAAGGATGAAAGGCAAAGTCGACCTCGGCGGAATTTGAACTCTGAACGTAGCGGCAGACGAAATACCGCTAAGCATTTCGCCCGGCGTGCTAACGTTTCTGCCAACTCGCCGCCTTACAGGTGCAAGGTGTACCACGCGTCAGGTATTGAAGTGATCGTAGAGCAACGTGAGATGAAGTGTTTTGCTCAAGAACACAACGCACCACCCGGTATAAGAATTGAAAGCACGATCCTGCGATCGTGAGTTCAACACCCTAACCACTAGGCTGTGCACCCTCATGATATAGCTAATATTCGTCCTGGGTTAGGAAATATTCGAGGAAACTAGCTGGATCCGCTTGAAACACTGTCAGATTTCCCCGTGATGTAATTATCCTGGTGCGCTTTTGGTTAGGTGTTAGAAGACGTGGCATCCACCAAGCAGAAACTTTCGTCATGCCACGTGAACACCACGATGCCAAATTTTGTCGATTTTCAAGAGAAGTCGCTACTTTTGATGTCTTCTTTGAAGAGAGAGAGATGTCAGTTTACTTGAAAAGAAACAATGCAGTTATTTATAAGAGTTGAAATTAATGCACGCAAGATTTCACAGCTTTAGCATCACTCCTTCATAGTGAAACTATGAACTTTTCAGCCCATCCTTGTACAGAATAGGATTTTATGTGTTTCTAGTATGATTTTCAATTTGAATCAATAGAAGTCGAGATATAATTGCGCTTATTCACATCGGTAAGCTCTCTTGGCGCCCTTCTCGTACTAACTCCGCCGAACCGAAGCTTGTCGCGGATGATTTCGTTTGCAGAACCATAATAATTTGCAGAGAACAAGCCATCTC
>NC_069008.1:13572286-13572854 GCF_001194135.2 Octopus bimaculoides | reverse complement strand
TTGAATTATAGGCACAACAGAAACAGGAAGTAAGAGTGAGAGAAAGTTGTGGTGAAAGAGTACAGCAGGGTTCGCCACCATCCCCTGCCAGAGCCTCGTGGAGCTTTAGGTGTTTTCGCTCAATAAACACTCACAACGCCCGGTCTGGGAATCGAAACCGCGATCCTACGACCGCGAGTCCGCTGCCCTAACCACTGAGCCATTGTGTCTCCACGCTCGCGCCATAAGTATCTTGCTAAATGAATCATATAATATAATTAATTACCCTTCGCTTAAAGGTTTCATATGCTACCATGATACTATCTGGTATATATCGCTTAACCTGCAATACAGTATGACCTCAAGAACTGGCAGTGTTATGTAAACTTTTTATTTCATAGTATCACGTAAGATCTCGTGTTATTATTTGTCAAGTTGTATGACTCAATGTGTTAATAACTTTCTGCTATTTTTGGCGTTTTGCTGAGATTTTTCTTGAGAACACACCCTTCGTGGTAATGGCGATTTGACGTCTATGTTTAGCATACTAGGTGTCCACTTTAGTGGTCATTCCTCTTAATTTTGTTTA
>NC_069008.1:13570059-13571820 GCF_001194135.2 Octopus bimaculoides | reverse complement strand
AAGCAATGTTAATTCTCTAAATGAAGTATTAACAGTTACTGCACGATAAAGTGTAGTATATTGCCACTTAAGTGTGGCTGACCCCTAGGATAACTTCCCTTGGCAAACAGGACACAGTAGTGTGTCGATAAGCCAGCTGGAGGAGATGTCCTCCTGGGGCTAAAAGCAACAGTAACATCCACCCCTAGGGGTCAGCCACACTTAAGTGGCAATATACTACACTTTATCGTGCAGTTACTGTTAATACTTCTTAGCCAATGTTGTTCCCAGGTTACTTTTATCCGGCAGGTTCCCAATTATGAGTTAATTTGTAATTCATCCGATCAGATGGGGCTCATTAGCCTAGTGTTGTTGGTGGTAGTGGGGCTATCCATTCAGGAGAAAGAAAATTCTGATTCCAAACCTCCGATACCTTTCAATAATACTAAACCATGGGAAAGTGTTCGGCTGCAAACATTGAGGGAGAATCGGGCATCAAAGAACCTGAAGCAGTTCAATGCTGTCTACAACCTCACTCTTGCCACTCCTACGACGACGCTGACAGGAAACTGCAACGTTCCTTGCCGTTCCTTTGGATCCATCAATGACGCAGAGAGCAGGGACACACTGCATGGGCAACAACCTGTCCTCCATACCACACTGACCAGGCTTGGGTTAAATCGAACTCTCTGTACTAGAGGGATAAAACCGAACAACACAGCGGAGAGGAAGAATATAAAAACTCAAACAGCATAGGAACAACCTACAAGTAATACTGACAACTGCGCACAGATCTATTCAGACCAGACGACGCTTTTCCAGTTGGGTGGAAAGCTAGGGCCTTCATTCATGGTTATTAATGACAGAGACCACCACAGAAAATAGGCGCAGGCATAACTGTAAGATTAAGAAGCTTGCTTGGTAATCACGTGCTTCCCGGTTCAGTCCCACTGAGCGGCTACTTGTGCAAGTGTCTTTTACTATTGCCCCGGCCAACCAATGCCTAGAGAGGGAATTTGGTAGACGGAAAGTGTGGAAGCCCTTTGTATCTATCTATCTATCTATCTATCTATCTATTTTTTCTCTCTCTCTCTCTCTATATATATATGTATATATAGCTAGCTAGCTGTGAGAGAGAAGGAGGGGAGGGAGACAGAAAGAGAGAGGGAAACAGTGAGAGAGAGTGAGAAAGTCTACCCGTTACAACAATTGAAAGGGTGCAAGATTGGCGTTTGCACACGCAGTCACCCTTACTTCAACTGTTGTCACCTGTCATTTGGTAGCGTGGCGTAGTAAAGCCATGCAACTCGAGGTAAGGGTCACTCTTTTGCTATTAAGATCACAAATCAGCCGTTGTAAACGTGAATAACACACAAACACACACTTTATTCTTAGCTGTAACACACACTAACGATAGCACATACCAGAACACACAAAATACAATGTGATAGAAAACACACTTACTTTTAGCGAGGTAGGACGGAGAGCGTACACTTTAGGTGGTTATGTGAGGACTTCCTGTCAGGATGGTTCATTAATGTCACCACTTTTCCCCTGCTCCCCTTACTGTCTTCTACTGTCAGTATTACCCTCTATTACCAACAGTTGTGTCTTCAGATGTCTGAACACTTCAGAAATGCCAATACCGGCCGCTGCTTTCTGTCCTATTTTCTCTTATCAGTATTACTTACAGACTTAGGCTTGTCCATAAATAATCAAAATATATAGACTGTGCATAAATAACCAAAACACAGTACTATCAACTCAGTTCAAGATTGTTTA
>NC_069008.1:13565915-13568978 GCF_001194135.2 Octopus bimaculoides | reverse complement strand
TATTCTTTTATTCCTTTACTAGTTTCAGTAATTTTGACTGTGGCCATGTTGGAGCATCGCCTTTTAGCCCAAGATATCGACTCCTGGACTTATTCTTTGTAAGCCTGGTACTTATACTATCGGTCTCTTTCGCCGAACCACTACGTTTTGCGGACGTAAACACACCAGCATTGGTTGTCAAACGATGGTAGGGTACAGGCACAAACACACGAATATATAATATATATATATGTGAAGGGCTTCTTTCAGTTTCCGTCTACCAAATCCACTTACATGACTTTGGTCGACCCGAGTCTATAGCAGAAGACACTTACCTTAGGTGCCACGTAGTGGGACTGAACCCCGAACCATGTGGTTTCAAAGCAAACTTCTTACCACACAGCCACGCCCATTGTATGTACATGGCTTATATGGTTTTCATATTCTTTTGTTTCAGTCATTGGATCGCGGCCAAACTAGGGCACCGCTCTCAAGGAATTTAATCGAAGAAAGCGACATCATTACTTTGTCTATGTTCAGACACAGACAACGTAGTTCCGATATGGCGGGAAGTTACGGCCTTCATCCATGGTCATTAGTGAGAAACTGAAGTGCAGGCTCAGCTTTTGGGTTAAGAAAATTGCATTGCAATAGGGTTCAGTCTTCTACTATTGCACCGAGCCGATCAATACTTCGTCAGTGAATTTGGAAGACGGAAATTATGTGGAAACCTGTAGTATCTTTGGATAGGTGGTATACGTGTGTTATTTCTTTACTGCCCACAAGGGGCTACACACAGAGGGGACAAACAAGGACAGACAAACGGATTAAGTCGATTATACCGACCCCAGTGCGTAACTGGTACTTATTTAATCGACCCCGAAAAGATGAAAGGCAAAGTCGACCTCGGCGGAATTTGAACTCAGAACGTAGCGGCAGACGAAATACCGCTAAGCATTTCGCCCGGCGTGCTCATGTTTATGCCAGCTCGCCGCCTGGCTCGCCGTGTGTGTGTGTGTGTGTGTGTGTGTGTGTGTGTGTGTGTGTGTGTGTGTGTGTGTGTGTGTGTGTGTCTTCTCGTTGCAACAATAGCAAGACATGTTTGCAGTTTCTCACCCTCAGTGATCCTTTATCCAAATGGCTGATTCTGAGACGTTAACATCTTTTAGTTGTCATGTTTTATTAAAGTAGTAGGACTGCTGAGTAAAGGCACGCACCTCGAGGTAAGGGGCGATCTGTTGGTATTAAGACAACGAATCAGTTGTTTTATATGTTAGTAGCAGGCAAGGTATTGCCTTGAAGCTAATTTGTTCTCCACCCGAAGTAAGGAAGCTGTCCAGACATCTGTAAGCAAATCAAGATGTTCCTGGATACATCTCATTCATTAGTATTAATGGGTGACTGCAATGTGACCCTAGGTAAATATCATGATCGGGAGGAATTAGTACTTGGGAGCATGTACTCAGACTTTTTTTATCTGACGGAACGGCCCGACTGGATAATCCGGATGATGTAACATGAATTGTGTTAATCTTATTTAATCATCCAGATAGGTTGAGTAAATGTGATTAACCCAATCCATATACAAGATAGGCTCCCACGCAACTTTCCCCAATCAAATTCATTCACGAGACACTGGTCGGCCCGGGGCTATATGAAGAGGTGTTTGCTCAAAGGGCCACGCAATGGGAAAGAACCGGAAACCAAGTTATTGTTAAGAAAGCGAATTTCTTAAGCTTGCAGCCATGCCTAAGCCTAATTGTGTTTGCATGCCAGGAATCGAACCTGTGCCTCCTTGGTCAAAGCTAGGAATCCTGTATGTGTATGTGGATGTTTGTGTCTGTGTGTGGGTGTGAAAATATATCTGGCAAAAACCTGTCGCGTAAATCGTTCTTTCGGAGATCGATTTCCCTTTCAGCATCTTATGAGATCAATGATATGAATAACTGATAAAGCATTGGGATCGATACAATCAGTGAAACACTTATAAAGCACTGTGAGGAGAGTCTGTTCATAAACATACATCCATACATACACACACACTCACGCCTGCATATATATATATATATATATATATATATACACATCAGTCATAGGTGGGTGGCTAGGATGGAGCACAGCCCTGAAGTGTTTAGTCGAACGAATTGACACCAGTCCTTTACCTATTAAGTGTGGTATTTTGATGCAATCGATCACTTTTACCGAACAGCCAGCTGACGAGAACGGAAGCAACGTCGGTTGTCAGGAGGTGGTGGGAGTACAAGCAAAGTGCGCGCGCGCGGACGAATGCACACAGACACATATTGTTGTAAAATGCAGCCTCCTGACACCAACATGGTTCCAACAACCAAGTCAGCAGCTGGGAATCCGCGAACCAACCCAGCAAGGCAACTTTCCCAGAGAAGAAATCGTACAGGGCCGGATGTCTTGTGTCCTGTAGTCCTTTCGTTGTTCGACTTCATACTTTTTGGTCAACTGAGTAACACGCATTCACTCACCAGTTATTATAGTCCACCTTACAGTAAAAGAGCGCCAAATGAACGTGCAGCATGCTTCAAATCAGTCACGTGATCAAGGAACATTATTCCTCATTAGAATCAATTATGGATCCATTATTCATTCTCTTTTGTAGAACTAGGGAACAGGTTTTTGAAAAGTAACATTTCAAATTATATTTATCAGATTATTTCTTCCATTCACTGCAGAGGTTGTTGGCACTCCGTCGCTTACGACGTCGAGGGTTCCAGTTGATCCGATCAACGGAACAGTCTGCTCGTGAAATTAACGTCCAAGTGGCTGAGCACTCCACAGACAAGTGTACCCTTAACGTAGTTCTCGGGGATATTCAGCGTGACACAGTGTGACAAGGCTGACCCTATTGAATTACAGGCACAACAGAAACAGGAAGTAAGAGTGAGAGAAAGTTGTGGTGAAAGAGTACAGGAGGGTTCGCCGCCATCCCCTGCAGGAGCCTCGTGGAGCATTAGGTGTTTTCGCTCAATAAACACTCACAACGCCCGGTCTGGGAATCGAAACCGCGATCCTATGACCGCGAGTCCGCTGCCCTAACCACTGAGCCATTGC
>NC_069008.1:13562083-13562836 GCF_001194135.2 Octopus bimaculoides | reverse complement strand
CTTCGAAACGCCGGTGTTTTAATGGTGGCAGCTGATGAAGGAGATGTTTCTATGTGGCCTGCTTGTTTGTTGCACCTTGTTTATCATTTTGTCCACGTTCTTTTGCCACGTCATGTATCCAGTTATGTATCCATATGTACATGTGGATGAAGGTATGTACATACATGTACATATATATGCATATACTCATATATTATATATATATATATATATATACAGGGGTTGGACAAAATTTTTGGAAAAGTAGAAATTTAACTCCGATAGTTCAATGAGCCATTATGTTACGAATATCCACCTAAATTTCATTGTGAGTGTTTGTTTGCTTTTTTTGTATTGTAGATGATTTTATTTATCTAATTTAATGATTATTTCTATCTCTTTTTCAGATCGTAGATTGATTAAGCTAAGATGCGTGACCTCATTGAGTTCGGAAAAGGGCAAACTATTGGAGCTCGAGAGACAGGACCTTCTGTCACCAGAACAGCTGAACTCCTTGGGTTTTCGAGAGCTACCCTATCAAGGACCATGACTGAACTAGGGCAAAACCTCCAGCAGAAGGAGTAAGTCCGGCAGGATTTCGAAGCTCACTGAAAGAGACCGACGCGTTTTGAATCGCATTGTGATGAAATATCACCGGACAACTGCCCCTAAATTGATTGCAGAGTTGAACCAACATCTGACTAGCCCAGATATATATATATATATGTATGTATGTACGTATATATATATATATATATATATATATATATATAT
>NC_069008.1:13558543-13561580 GCF_001194135.2 Octopus bimaculoides | reverse complement strand
TATATATATATATATATATATATATATATATATATATATATATATATATGTATGTATGTATGTATGTATGTATGTATATATACGTATGTATATATGTATGTATGTACGTATGTATGTATGTATCAGTGGTGGGTCGTAGATAAAATTAGCGGGTCTGCTGCTTCACACACTTGGAGATGATGGCTATCCATCTCACAGTCGAAGATAATCTTGAAATGGAGGCTTCCAAGCAAAATGTTCGCTTCCTGTTTGTTATTATATTTTTTAAAAAACTGAAATTGGTGATCCAAACGGCTTATGGGTAAAACATAAAGATGAACAATCTGATGATTATATGCATCAAGTACACCAGAGATTTCTTGACATTGCTTTGGGTTACAATGATTAGATGTACAATAGTGTATTGATCAACAATGAAGACAAATTCCTAGCCATTGGAGAAAAGTGTTGCAGAATTACAGACTTTCTAAAGTTATTAGTGGCAATGAAAACAGATTAATATCTGAAACGTTCAGAGAAACAAATTATAACATTGATGATCTGGCAAAATATGTGAAAGAAAATGACGAACAGCTATTTCTAAATCAAAGAGAAGCATTCAAAGCAGTTGACAGTATTATGCACGAGAAGGGTGAAGTATTCTTTCTAGATGCACCAGGAGAAACTAGAAAGACATTTCTTATAAAACAACTTTTGGTAAATGTGAGACTGGAAAGAAAAATTGCCATTACATTGCAACCCTTCTATCTGGAGGCCGTATAGCCCATTCAGTTTTCAAATTTCCATTGAATATGTAGTCTAATGTAAGTCATGTAAGCAATATCAGCAATAATTCAGGAAGAGCTGAAATTCGGAAAAGATTCCAGTTGATGGTTTGGGATGAATGTACAATGGCACATGAGAGAGCCGTTGAAGCTGTTGACAGGTTATTGTGAGATATTCGAAATAACGATGATCCAATGCGAGGTGAGACTGTTGTTCTGTCTGGTGATTTTAGACAAACCCTTCCAGTTATTCCAAAGGGAACGAAAGCTGATGAAATTCGTGCATGCTCTAAATCATCACACTTCTGACGCTGCATAAAAGTACTGGAGTTTGAAAGAAATATGCGATCATATTTCAATGGCGGTAAATTATCTGAGCAGTTTACTCAAGACGTATTAATACTTGGAGAAAGAGGGGTACCTGTGGACAATGAAAGTGTAATGAATCAATCACCTTTTTGCACAATGGTGAAACCAGAGAAAGAGCATTTTAACAATGTCTTCTCAAATCTCAGTGCACAACATCAGGATCACAAATGGTTGAGTGAAAGGGCAATTCTAGCCCCGAAAAAATAACAGTGAACGCAATAAACATTGATCGCTTAATTTGCCTTCCTGGAAATTGCCAGTCTTATAGATCTATTGACACTGTTGTTGGCCAACCGCAAATAGTAAATTATCCAATTGAGTTTTTAAACTCACTGGAACCACAAGGCTTACCTCCTCATAAGCTTGACTTGAAATTTGGAGCACCTATAATACTTCTAAGAAATTAGATCATTCAAAATTGTGTAATGGAGTAAGACTTATAGTGAAGAAAATGATTCCACATGTTATAGAAGATATTGTACTCTCTGGATGGGGAGCAGACGATAAAATATTCATTACTAGAATTTCATTAATACCTACTGAGTTTCCAGTATAATTTTAAAATGTACAGTTTCCAATTAGACTAAATTTTGCAATGTCCATCAACAAATATCAAGGCGGGACATTTTCAGTAACTGGTTTGTAATCAGAGGAACATTGCGTCTCTCGTGGAAAACTGTATGTTGGATGCTCATGTGTTATTTACTAAAACTGAATTCAAGAGTTTACGACAGTCTTGTTTCAAGGCCTCCCCACGTGGAACACCCTATAATATGTCACTGGATCTCTTCTCCCATAGCTGAAAGCATTTGAACTTCCTGTCCTCGACTGTAACATGTATTTAGTAAGTATTCTTAGAAGAGAACCATTTGAAAATGTCAGTAAGTTCTACAAGTGGTCTTCCATTGGTGTTATTGTCCGGTTTTGTCGTTGGTTGGACCTGCAGTATTATCGTCGACCATTGCCCTCATTCTGGCTGGATTTCTGTGGTGGGTGGGTGTCCGGTTCGGGCACAGTCTGTGTTGCAACATATTGTCCCTTGATGTAGTCGAGATTTTCGATTCTTCTGGCTGCTCACTGTGATAAATTGCTATCACAATCCAATATTTACTTCCTCTTCTTTTACTTATCTCAGAGATTGGAATCCGGCCATGCTGGAGCACTACCTTGAAGGTTTTAATCTAACTCACTTTTAGATTTTAAGTCTGGTATTTACTCTATCGATTTCTTTTGCCGAACTGCAAATTAATGGGAACGCAAACAAACCAATACTGGTTGTTGAATAGTGGTGGAGACAAACACAAACACACACACATATACATATACGCATATACGATGGACTTCCACACAGTTTCCGTCTATAACCTCACACACAATGCATTTGTTAATCCGGTGCTATAGTAGAAAACGCTTGCACAAGGTGCCGCGAAGTAGGACAGAACCTGAAACCAGAAGGTTGCGAACCAAGCGAGCTTCTTTATTTCAGAATTGCCAGAAGCACAGCGGGCTGGACAAAAACATTAATGTCACGAAGGATGATAAGGTATGGATGATATAAATGAGAGGGGTATTCAGCGCCCACCGACAGAAAACCCCTCGAAATCAATGTTCAAACAGTTCAATAAAAACCATTAAAAAGACATGAAAAAACCCCCCAATCATTTGGGCCCCCAAGTAAGTTGACTTGCAGCCCGCAAATAACTCTGCAGCGACAAGTCAGGGCCCGCGAAAAGGAATGCGAACTCTTTTTTGTCAAGAGTCTCCATGGCCCTTGACAACACTGAATGTTGTACTACCTCCGCAGTTACCTGCGGAGGCCACAATGGACTGATTGTGCACTCCGCGAACATAATTTCTTGGTCGCACTGGTCATCCAACACTTTTCTTACAGGCCCTTCCTTGCG
>NC_069008.1:13557342-13557950 GCF_001194135.2 Octopus bimaculoides | reverse complement strand
GTTCCAGAGCTGTACGAAATTGTCCCAGAGCTGTACGAAATTGTCTCAGAGCTGTACGAAATTGTTCCAGAGCTGTACGAAATATATTAACAAAAATTACAATATAACAAATTACGCCCAGCTCAGATAAAACAAAGTCACCTACCTTGCTGAAACGTCTCTGTTTTTTTTTCTTTTTTCCTTTCAATGAACGGAGCGCAACAAACTCAAGTCCACTCTGGTTCACCTGAAACGAGCTTCTTAATCACGCGGACAAGCCAAAGTGTATAATTGTGTTCGATATGAAACCTGGCCGCCTGAGTTACAGGATGACTGCGAGAAACCCTATATGTGAATTTATATGTATATGTATGTTTTAATGTGTGTGTGTGTGTGTATGTGTGTGCGCGCGCGAATATATCTGTTAATTGTCCCGACTCGAGTCGATTTCCCTTTCATCACCACAAAAATGAACAATCTCAATAACTCAGGAAGTGCACGGTTCGATATAATCAGTAAAGCACTTGTAAGCCTTTGCTACAGTCTATTAAGAAGAGCTATGCATCCATCCATACATGTATATACATATGTATACATGTGTATATATGTACATATATATATATATATAT
>NC_069008.1:13556283-13557242 GCF_001194135.2 Octopus bimaculoides | reverse complement strand
TCACAACCACTCCTGAATCAACACCTCTCACATCCGACACGACCTCCACACCCACGCCCACCATCACCGTCGCTAACGCCAGCAACAAGATCGGGCACATCGCATTTATCGCGCGCTTGTCTATCCGTTGTGCACAGTGAAGCGTGCCTGTTTATTATGTAAAGTCACGCACGTAATTTACTGGGGTTAGTAGAGATATAATAACAATGTGGGCAGTGTTTATCTCAATCCAATGTACTGACCTAAGATGACATCATTGGCTATCATATAGAGTTGTGATATCATTGGATGTTACTGACAGAAGCGGATAGTCTTACTGTCAGTGGACAGGTCGAAAACCTGAGACCTGGTATCACATTTAGAAACAGTGTTGACATTTAGAGGCAGTGTGATAACCCTGAAAGCAGTGGATGATATTCTTTCTATTATAGGCCTGAAATTTTGTAGAGAAAGGCTAGTCGATTATATGAACCTCAATTCATCAACTGGTATTTGTTTCATTAACACCAAACAGAAAAAAGGTTAAGTCGACGTCGGTGACATTTGAAAGCAGTGAATGATATTGGCGTTTGTAGGAATTTGGGCTTGGCATCTAGAGACGGTGCTGACCTCCGTTGCAGTGGAGAATCCATTGGATATCACAGGAATTTGTGGCCACGATATTTCAGGATATTACTAATATAAGGAATCAGTCATCCGGGCAGTGGACATTACTGGACAGTCATAGTGGACAGACCAGACAACGTCTTCCGTTGCCCAGTGAAAGCATAGCTGCTGCCTCTGTTCCCAAGAAAGGTAAGTGCGCGCGCGCATGAGTGTGTAGGGTGGGGTGCGCATGTGAGGGAGGGAGTGCGTGTGTATGTGTGTGTGTAAGAGATAGATAGATAGACAGACAGATAGATAGATAGATAGATAGATAGATAGATAGATAGATAGATAGATAGATAGATAGATAGATA
>NC_069008.1:13555293-13556273 GCF_001194135.2 Octopus bimaculoides | reverse complement strand
AGATAGATAGATAGATAGATAGATAGATAGATAGATAGATAGATAGATAGGGAGAGAGAGAGAGAGAGAGAGAGAGAGAGAGAGAGTTAGAAATAGGATTACGACGAGTGGTGTAATGGTTAAGGTTCTGGGTTCAAGATTATGAAACTGTGACTTCTGAATCGAGGGGTACATTGTAGCTTGAGCAAGTTACTTCATTTTCCCATTGCTGCTGTCTACTCTATTGAAACTAAGTACAAGTGATAGGTGGAGGATGGACCACACTTGTGATGGACTGGCGTCCTCTTCAATAGAAAGTCTTGTATTCTTGGATATTTAAACGCCTTAGAAACCGGAATAAGCTCCAGCTTGGACGCTTGAGGTTTAACTTATAACTTCATAGTGTGTTTTCCAGGAGAAACGAGCCAAAGTATTTCTTTTTGCTTAGCCCTCGGTCAGCTGTAACTGAGGAGATCTATAATCAAAGCCGTTCCGGCCATAACCATCACCACGTTTATTCAGAAATACGGTCGCTATGACTACATCACATCATCAAGTCATTGTTGTTGTTGTTTGTTGTTGTCGTTGTTACTGCCGTCGTTTTGCGCCAGTTCCGACTTGATCTAATAGTTCTTTGATCAAAGATATTCCAGCCGTGACCATCCCGTTCTTTTTAATTCAGATATTCTCTATTAGCTTTTTCTTCTTTCATTTCCCCTTACAAATGTATCTCTTGCACTTTATCTCCTCCTTTCTCTCGTCCCTTCTCTGTATTTCTATCTATTTCTAGCAATGTCGTACGTATTCTCTTCCCTTCTCTATTCCATGCCCTCCTCTCCTCTAGCTCCCCCTATGTTTCTCATCTACTCTGATGTCTCTCACTTTCTTTTATCTGTTTATCTTTCTTTTTACATCTCCCCTTATCCCTTTCTCTCTCTCCCTATACCATCGTCGATTTCTCTCTCTCTCTCTCCCTATTTCTATCTCTCTATCAATTTCTC
>NC_069008.1:13550616-13554713 GCF_001194135.2 Octopus bimaculoides | reverse complement strand
TCATCATCATCATCATCATCATCATCATCATATGAAAACTCACAAATTATTTTGTTGGGTATGATGGAAAACGCCAGCTGTTCCCTGCCAACAGACTAAGGTGACACTTGCTTACTATTATTATTATTATTATTATTATTATTATTATTGTTGTTGTTGTTGTTGTTGTTTTATTATTATAAAGCTGGCAGAATCGTTAGGTACCCCCGGGCAAAACGCTTCGTATCATTTCGTTTGTCTTTACGTTCTGAGTTCAAATTCCGCCGACTTCGACTTTGCGTTTCATCATTTCGGGGGCGATAAAATAAGTACCAGCTGAACACTGGTGTCGACGTGATCGACTTACCTCATCTCCGCAAATGTGTTGCCTTGTGCTCATAATAGTAAGGGTAATTATTTTTTAAGATGCCGCACAGTATCCAATATCGTGATGTTGATTGAAGATATTGCGTCTACCAGGTGTTTGTACAGTCTCTCAATTCACAACAAGGACCTCAGTCAGACACAACCTTACGCAATATGCGTGCAGTTCCAAGTAAATCCAATTTTTGCAATACACCTAGATTGTAGGGTATTTCTAAAGTTTAATTATATTTTTCATATTCGGGGACATTGAACCCAATACTCCGATGACAATAAGAACAAACTAAGTTTCACTTTCGTAGCTGCCACCTCTTAGCGATCTCAGTTCTCAGGTCTCCACAGTTCACTTTCGTAGCTGCCACCTCTTAGCGATCTCAGTTCTCAGGTCTCCACAGTTATCAATATTTTCTCTCTCTATTTCATGATAATAAGTTGGTCTCCTGGCACTACCACGTTGATTATTAGGCACTCTTGATTGCCCCTCCTAAAATCTTCGCTGATCTAACACCATGTCTGTCTGGAAGTCAAAATCCCAGAGGATTTTTGCCTTCCTCCTTTCGTCCATTACCTTTTCCGGTATATGTTGGTACCAAGCACTCGTTATCTCGTATTAATACTTCTGGCATACTAGCCACTGAAGGTTTTGGGCTACTTTGTCGTGCCTGCGCTTGCACTCTTTCTGCGCAAGTCTTTCACAAGCACTAACAATGTGAGTCACACTTTCAACCCTCTAAACACACTTTCTGCAGAGGTTCGTTGCACTTGTGTCGTATATATACCTTTTCACTGAGTTGGTATTCAATGCCTGATCCTGGGCAGCGATGATTAGGCGTTCAGTCTTCTTTTTGAGGTTACCTTTGCTGAGCCACCTCCATGATGCTTCCTGGTATTTAAAGTTGTTAGCTTCAAGGTGGAACTGACCATGTGATTGCTTGCGGAATAGTGTTCCTTCTCTTTTTTTGGCTATTCGTAATCGAAATTCACGAGCGCTCTCAAGTACATATTTGATAAATCCTTCCACATTAGCAGCATACTAAGGCAGGTTTTGTTTGTTGTTTACCAAATATTCTGCTATGTTTTTTCTTTTACATTTGATGCATTCCCGTACGCAAATCAACCCACGCAAATCAGCCCACGCAAATCAACACCTCTTCATGTAGAGCCTGTGTACGTGTTCGCCTTATGGTGGGGCGGGCTCCATGCATTGTTATTGTCTTTCGCGTGATGAGAGTGAGTAGGTTAATCTTCGCTTGCGTCCATTTCATGATGGATACACCGTAGCGGACTACAGCAACAGCCCATATCTTGATGGGAGTCACAAGGTTCCTTGAGTTGAGTTTTGACTTTAAGAGAAGTTTGAGGAGCTTCAAATATGCAGTGAAGATCTTGTCTTTCATTTCTCTGAGGAAGATTTTGTCCAGATCCAAGGTCCCAAAGTACTTATACCCACCATCATCCTGCTGTCGCGTGTAGGACGGATCCGGCTATCAGCTGAATCCATAGTGAAGTGTTATCAAGCACAGTACAAAGATCAGTGGGGACAGGCAGTCCCCTTGGGAGATGCCCCTCCTAATTTCTGCTGTCCCTAAACTTCTCCCGTATGCTGTCAGTTCCGTCCTCCAATTCGCCATACTTTTTCCAAGCAATCGCTCGACATTCGATGCAATACCAAATAGGTTCATACTCTCCATAATCCAAGAATGTGGGATCATATCGTACGCCTTATGATAGTCGATCCATGACATGGCTAAGTTACTTTTCCTCCCCTAGCAGTCTCTAAGTACAGTCTTGTCTATCAGGAGTTGATCCTTGGTACCTCTGCACTTACGCTTGCAACCCTTCTGCTCATGTGGCAGGACACTATTTTTCCAAATGTTCGTACATAATTTCGACATAAGTGGCAAGCAGGATATTGGCTTGTAAGTGTCTACCGTATTGCCTTTTTCGATGTTTTTCGAGCACAGCACTGTCCTACGCAGTGTCAATCAATTTGGTGTTACTTGATCGGCATTTAACAGGGTGTTGAGTTGTGCAGCTATTCGTGCATGTCATTCACCAAATCTTTTGATCCAGTAGTCTTGAGCTCCATCGGGTCCCGGGGTCTTCCATTTACCCATTTTTTTGCTGATTTCTTTCACTTCCCTAACTGAAATTACTAGTTCTGCCTGCTTTGGACATACTACTGTTTGTTTCAGTTCTTCTTGTGCTCCTTGCCTTTGCTCCAGATGTCACTCCAAAAGCTTTGACTTTCAATGTTATCTGGTATCATCTTTTCATCATTCATTTCTTTGTACACTCACCATACATTTCTTTGAAGAATCTCTTCTGATCTGCTCTGAATAACTTATTTTGCTGGTATCCTTTCATCCTTTGGTCATATCTTACCATCTTTGCTTTCTTTGCAATGAGGCGCTGTTTGGGTTCCTACATTACCACTTTCAGGCCCTTTCTTTCAATATCATATTTCCTGTTCAGTGTCTTGTATTTTCGTTTGCTTTTAAGCTCCCCCTTTTCTTTTCGATATAAAACAGAAATGTCCTTCGAGAGCATGTCTAACCACGCCTGTATTCTCCTTTTCCACCATGAATCTTTTCTCTTGTCACTCCCATTATGTTTCTTTTTCTTGACATCAACACCCACGTTTTCTGCTACAACAATACTTCCTGCTTTCATCAAATTATTTGTTTCTGTGATGCTTTTTGTTCTGATGTATTTCAGAATTTCATTCACATTTTCCGTTTTTTGGTTCAATTATTGTCGCTACCGTTCTCCTGTAGTCTTGCCTTTATTCTGTCGTACATTGCCTTTTATTCATCTGTCATGTCACCATTAGTTTTAGTGTTTTCTTCCAGACTATCTATATGTTCTCTCATCGAGCAAGCTATTACCGTTCCTTTCCTGTGGTTCATTAGAGATCTCACCTCTGTTTTCTGCTATGAGATTACTTTTATCAGTAAGAACTGTATTTTCATCGTTTCCTCTACTGCTGTTTTCCAATACCCGTCTTTTGATAACTTCGAGCTCTACTTCTGTGAACTAACGATTTTTTTCTTATTGCTCTAGCTTGATCACATAATCTTTGTTTCATGAGTTGAAACAATCCTCTTTCTCTTCATTGATCATATATACGTTGTCGGTATCCTCTAAAATGAACACTATGTTCGTCTACAGGGTTGCTCAGATAGTAACTCTCCATGACCACAGTATTGACTTGTTTGTTCCATTCCTTGCTGGATATCGACAGGGTGGAATCGGACCAGTATCGCTGAGTCTTCCGGGCGCAACACTGTCACCATCAAGGGCGTCTGCTTTATTACCACCGTTATTCACAATACTTTGTTTTTCCATTGTCACTCATATGATTATCAGGTTGCGTAATTACCTGTATTTTTATTGTGACATCATGGTTAGGTGTACCATCAGTCAGGACATGGGGAGATTCCAACCGCTTCCTTTCATTATTATTATTATCAGCACTGATATTATTATTTTCATATTTTTACTATTTGTCATGGTTAATATTTCCTCTGATCCGACATGAGTCTTGACTAAATTATTATTATTATTATTGTTATTATTATTATTATTATTATTATTATTATTATTATTATTATTATTATTATTATTATTATTATTATTATTATTATCATTATTATTATTATTATTATTATTATTATTATTATTATTATTATTATTATTATTATTATTATTATTATTATTATTATTATTATTAT
>NC_069008.1:13544570-13545214 GCF_001194135.2 Octopus bimaculoides | reverse complement strand
ACACACACACACACACACACACACACACACACACACACACACACACACACACACAGGTATACGAGTGTGTTTAATAAACTTTAATACGAGAAGATGGAATGAACAACCTTTATTACTAATCACTACAATTGTTTCGGCGAATCATTACCAGCTAGTAATTGCTGAATGTTACATACTTCATACACATCATTGCATTAATGTGATTCAAAAATAGTTGTATATATGCACGTCTTCAGGTGAGTAGAATCCAAAGCGCTACTAGATCATCCATAGTTTCTTTGTTTTGTGCCTATACCATAATGTTATTTCTAACATTCCATTGACAAAGGACACGGACGAAATCCCATATTCATTCCGTATGGCATTGACTTTGTTTGAAGTGGAACGGTAACAGACCTAAGAGTCAAGTAATTCTTTTACTTGTTTCAGTCATTTGACTGCGGCCATGCTGGAGCACCGCCTTTAGTCAAGCAAATCGACCCCAGGACTTATTCTTTGTGAGCCTAGTACTTATTCTATCGGTCCCTTTTGCCGAACCGCTAAGTTACGGGGACATAAACACACCACCATCGGTTGTCAAGCAATGTTGGGGGGCACAAACACAGACACACAAACATATACACACACAAATATATATATATATA
>NC_069008.1:13542606-13544316 GCF_001194135.2 Octopus bimaculoides | reverse complement strand
ATACATATATATACGACAGGCTTCTTTCAGTTTCCGTCTACCAAATCCACTCACAAGGCTTTGGTCGGCCCGAGGCTATAGCAAAAGACACTTGCCCAAGGTGCCACGCAGTGGGAATGAACCCGGAGCATGTGGTTGGTAAGCAAGCTACTTACCACACAGCCATGCCTGCGCCTATGATTGTTAATGTTTATCATTTTATGACGTTATTATCTTAAAATGTTCGTTTGTTTTCCTAAAAGTCAAGATGAATCTGTGGTTAAGGATAGAATGAATTCGGAGTTTCCTTAACTAACACTAACACTGCATTTCAAGACAAATTCAACTTCTACTGATATAGAAAAACATTGATTAACAAAACACTTATGTCGGAATTAGCCCGTATGGACGTATAATGCTAAAAAGCGCTGAATATCAGCAGCGGACAAAGATGTCCATCAGTAGCAGTGGAACTACTTGATCACGTAGCTTCGCTGTGTTTGCGCTTCATCAGCATACATTGATAGCGGTATACTGAGCTGAGCTTTGATTCACTATACGTCTATACAAGATACTTTCGCAGAACGAATACCGCAGTTATATTGTGTTCCATCTTCACTACGATATAAAGCAATACTAACATTGCTTCTGTCACTAATGCCTAATTCCCCCGCCAGTCATTCAGCTACTTAAGACACTACACACTCATCAGTCACTGATTTTTTAATATCAGTACAGATGAAATTTGGCTAACATATTGGCATACAGCTAACACAACAACAACAACAATGATAAAAATAATGATAATAATAATAGTAAGAAGAAGAAGAAGAAGAAGAAGAAGAAGAAGAAGAAGAAGAAGAAGAAGAAGAAGAAGAAGAAGAAGAAGAAGAAGAAGAAGAAGAAGAATTCTTTTGAATGGATGTTAAAACTTGTCTTAAAGCACGAAAACAAGAAAACCGCACACCAAGTAACAAAACCGTCAAGGAAATATCTAAGTGAATATCATATCAGCAAATCCTAGAATTAATTGTGCTAGAAACGAATAAAGAAAAACCTAATTGTATGTAAGTCTTTGCTAAAACTGCTGCCTTAGATATTCTCACATATAAATGGCAAAAGGAATCTCACCAATGGCTAATATCCTACGAAAACTAATAATGTCGACGTTAACAAAACCCTTACCCATCAATAGCTGGCGTCTCCCGGCTTAAAATCAGAGTCAGAAAGGTTTATCATAGCAGCCCAGGATCAATAGCTACCAAGAAGCTACCAGGTCAACATCTTAAAGAATAGAAGTTGCACAACATGTCGTGTATGTAAACAACAAGCAGAAGCTATTGATCATATTGTCTCCATGTGCCGCCTTCTTGCGCTCACAGAGTATCTCGACAGGCATGATAGAGCGGCATAGTATATTCATAGGGTGATATGCAAAGATCTGGGCCTACTCCATGATGAAAACTTGTAGGAAAAGAAACAACATCCACTGCTTGAAAACGATCATGTCTCCCTTCTTTGAAACTTTAGTGTTCAAATTTACGGAAAGATAGATGCAAATATGCCAGAAGGATTGAAGGATTTCGGCAGAAATCATACCTCCTCATTGATATGACTGTGCCAATAGACATAACGGATCTGTCAAGACCTACCAAAACCTGATCAAATATAAAGATATTGAAATAAAAATTGGCAAAATGTGAAACATCAAGACTAGAACAATACCTCCTG
>NC_069008.1:13536276-13542117 GCF_001194135.2 Octopus bimaculoides | reverse complement strand
GAGGAGGAGGAGGAGGAGGAGGAGGGAGTAAAATCTAACTGGGCCCCACCTGCAAGATCATGCGCTGTTTATCTTGATATGAGATCACCATGTCGCGCAGATATGGTTGCGATGCCTGTGCCTGGCGTACACTTATCAGACGGGTAGTCATGATGGGTATATTGGATTTCGTATATTTGTACCCCAGTCTCACTTTGATTGCATGCGCTACTTTCTCACTGAATAATGACCCACAACCTTTTTTTTTTTTTTAGGTGAAACTAGTTGCTTATAAAAACCAAACAGCCGTGGTTAATATGGTGTTCGATGGACGAAATACAACCCTTGAAAGCTGGTTCTCTCTTGGAAAGTTGAGAAGTTCTCCTTGGTGTGACTTACCTCAAAGCACTATAAGATTTTTCACAATCAGATTGCAGTAAGTGATTATTATCACTGTATATTTATTAGCTATTTGTAATTACATTCTGTGTTCAAAACCTTTTGTGATTAAAATTCCCTTGTACTCTGTTGGTGTCTATGAATAAAGTACCGGTGAAGTACAGTGTCTATATAATCAGCTATATACACCTCCCCTATATTTCTAACATTGCAATAATTGTTATCAATTTAATTCCGGAATTGATATTAATTAATTTTCACCTGCAAAACCTAAGGATTAATTTCGTTGCATTCGTCGAAATTTGTGTGTGAATTCACTACTAACAACTAAGCATACACACACGTGCGCGCCCGCAGACATATAAATATATACATACATTTGTCTAGCAATGAAGGCACTAGGCATAGTGGTGAGGATGTCCAGTTTGTGATTATAAGTGTGTGGTTTCAATTGCACGCTACTAATTCGTTGAGCAGGATTTTCACTTGATCAAACAAGTGAATACTCAGAGTCATCTTCGAAACAGAGCGAGATCCATTTACTTATGACCATATATGGAAAATTTGAATGATTTCCTTTCCTCTTCAATCTCTTATTATCTATAAGGTAATTAAAAGAAAATCAGTTAATAACAACATAGAATGACATATGTACACTTATATTGATTGGTGATGATGATGAATTTGATAATCACCTGATTAGTGCATAGGGACATTTTGGGTAATTCTTTATGGATCTAGAATTACAAAAGTTGTCAGTAACCTCTGTCTATATAATAGTTTCATTTGCTAGGAATAACAGTCACTAAATATCGCTAGAAATCTCACCCAACCGTCTTAAAAGAATAAATATAGAATATATTGGAAATGTAGTCCGAAGAGTGGAAAGTAATAACTGGAATACATTTGACCATTGATCATTTTCGACTAAGAATGACCCCTTTGAAATATTCCTTAGTCGGAAGAGTAAGGACAAAATACTGGATTTTGTTCTAGCTCTTTGTGAATGCTGGGTAAGAAGAAGAGATGGAGTTATTCTCAGACATAAAACCTGGCCGAAATATATCCATCAGATTTGTCCCCATTAAAGTCCCCTCGCCCAGGGGTGAGGCGGTAGTTTTAAACTAGCTAACAAATATAGTCAATTACATATGTATAGGGACTGTCCATCTTAATATTGCCCTACACACAAATGACTTCTACGGAACTTTCACTCGCAAAGATTTCGCTGCTTGTAAATTAGAAGATAGTATTTGTCCACTGTATCACCGAGCAGTGTCGGTTCGAACTTGGAAACCTCCCAATTACGTAGTTGCCAGGCAAACCTTTAAATTACATCTGATAATGACAATGTTGTTGTTGGCACTCCGTCGCTTACGACGTCGAGGGTTCCAGTTGATCCGATGAACGGAAACAGCCTGCTCGTGAAATTAACGTGCAAGTGGCTGAACACTCCACAGACACGTGTACCCTTAACGTAGTTCTCGGGGATATTCAGCGTGACACAGTGTGACAAGGCTGGCCCCTTTGAAATATAGGTACAACAGATAATGACAATAACACCAAAATAAAAACTATAACAGTACCTTCTTTTTCTCCCTTTTACAGCACAGGACGTCGTTTCTATGTGTCATCTAGCGATATAAGTTGTGAAAGAGTCACGGGTTGGTTCGCTGTTGTTCAAACGAGTCCCTGTGTATGGGAGCGGTTACTTCAGTTGCCTGCATTAATCTACTCAGGTGAAGATTCGAAAATCAATTGGAATAACGGTAAGTATTTAGTCATCAGTTTTAACTTGTCTCACGGCCAAGTTAATGCAATAAGTACTAAAAGCCTTATGATGGCGTGGCAAACATAAGAAACAACTCAGGACATATTTCGGTGTTATTATACCTTCTCAGGAAAGCATACGTCCCACAGTACTTAAGAAAGAGTATCATCCTTTGATACAATATCACACATCCATACGTCTGGAGAATTTAGCACGAAGGGGTGCTGAAAAGTTCTTGGCTTCAAGGGTGTCGCAAAATGCTTGGCTGGAGGCTCAAACTTCCGAGTCCTTTTACAGGACCCTTGCAATAATTGTATAAATATGAGTGGGAAAATATGTTGAATAAGATCATAATTAAGTGATCCTCCAGTATTTTCTCCTATCCCAAGACAGGATTTTTTCAACTCGGGTGTATAAGAAGAGAAAAGAAGAAACGCATGTAAGAATGAGACAAGAGATGAACAGACAACATGTCTGAGGGAAATTCGGTGTAGATATCTCTTATTTTTTACTTATTTCAGTCATTTGACTGCGGCGATGCTGGGGTATCATCAAGTTAATGGGAGGAAACATACCAGCAGTGGTTGTCAGGCGGTGATAGGAGACAAATATGCAGGCATAATCACACATACAGACACACATACATATATATATATATATACACAAACATGCACACACACACACACAGACACACACACACATACATACACGTCGAGCTTCTTTCAGTTGCAGTCTACTAAATCCCGTCACAAAGATTTGATCGGCCCAAGGCCTAGAGTAGATGACACTTGCTGAAGGTTCCCCGTTGTGGGACTGAACCCACATTTATGTCGTCGGAAAGCACGCTTCTTACCTTACAACCACGTAATAAAGTGAATTTATGTCTAAAGTTTTCTTGTTGTAATCCTGTCTGATGGCACTCCGTCGGTTACGACGACAGGTGTTCCAGTTGATCCGACCAACGGAACAGCTTTCTCGCGAAATTAACGTGCAAGTGGCTGAGTACTCCACAAATACGCGTACCCTTAACGTAGTTCTGAGAGAAATTTAGCACGACACAGAATATGAATAATGATGGCCCTTTGAAATACAAGGGGTATTTTCAAGCAGCTGAGTGAACTAGAGCAAGTTGAAATAAAGTACCTTGCTCAAGACACAACGCGCTACCAGGGTATCGAACTCATGACCTTACTATTGTGAGCTGAATACCCCTAAGCACTTAGCCACGCCCCTTTCCGCCTGATGCTATGTGTTATCCAGGAATTGTATCCATGGTGATGTTTGCTGATGGAACTGATTGAGATGTAGCGCAGATATAAAATATTTAAAAATACACTATTTGGAATGGAAGTTTTAGAAATAAAGTTGTCTTCTTCAAATATTAAGGTTGTAGAAGCAGCAGCAGCAGCAGCAGCAGCACTAGTGGTAGTAGTAGTAGTAGTAGTAGTAGTAGTAGTAGTAGTAGTAGTAGTAGTAGTGGTAGTAGTCTCTTGTACTTGCATAAGACTGAATTTAAGCATGGATATATTAGTCCAGTGCTTCTCAACCGTAGTCTATTTGACCCCTTTGGGCTCATGAATAGCCTCGGCATTGCACCTAGAATGTTCCCCTCTACGAGACAAGTCCCTGCAAGCTTGTTTATGGCTGACCAGTAGTCACCCATGCCTGCCAGTCTCTCCTCTCCACGCCACCGATGCATTTCAAGGGAAAGGCAAAGACCGATACAGCTTGGCAACTATTACATCGCAACTCATTTCTACAACTGAATGAACTGGAGCAAGGAACATATTGCTCAAATCACGAAGGGAAATTTTGGCACAAGGCCAGTAATTTCGGGGGGAAGGGTTAAGTCGATAACATCGACCCGAGCAGTCGATTTTTACTTATTTTATCGACCCCGAAAGGATGAAAGGCAAAGTAGACCTCCGCGGAATTCGGACTCAGAACCTAAAGACTTATGAAATGCCGCTAAGCATTCTGCGCGGTAACGATTCTGCCAGCTCGTCGCCTTAACACAAAGGGAAATATTACAGCACAAAACATAGTGGTTTTGTCTCATCCCCCTCATTCCCCTGGTTTTGCTCCATCTGACTACCATCTTTTCAAACCATTCCAACGTTGTTTAGAGAGGAGACATTTTGTCAATTGTGATGAGGTCACAAACAGTATCGAATGTTCCTTTCGATCGAAAGCTGAAGATCTTTACATCCCAAGAATCAATTATTTTCCAAATAGATTTGATTATGTCATCAATAACGAAGGGAAATATTGATCTAAAATTTTAGTACAAGGCCAGAAATTTCGGGCGAGTGAGTAAGTCGTTTACTTCGATCCCTACTCTCAATTTGTACTAACGCTTCTGCCAGCTCGCTACCTTAATGTAGGGAAATATTTTTGTGCTTCAATATAGAAATTAAATCCAAAAATGCATTTGTTATTACTGATTGTTTTCTTGTTAATTTTGCTGTTTATGTTGTTGTTGTTGTTGTCATTGTTAGTTTTATTATTTTCCAGGTTTCGAAACAGCTGATTCCATGGCCATCTTCATCCGCCTAAAACCGTAACTAACCAATCAAAAGATCTGTTTTATACAGCGTGACCATACGGCTTCATTCAACGAAACTCACAAATAGTCGTATAGTAGAACCCGGGACTATAAATATTCGAAGACATTTGTTAAAGTGCTGCACAGTAGGACTGAACTCCAAAGCACATGATTGCAAAGCAGGCTTCTTAGCCACACAACTACGTCTGAATCGGTGTGCACGTGTGTGTGTATGTGCATGTGTATGTATGCATATTATGTGTATGTGTATGCGCGTACATACAGAATGTCCCAGAATTAACTATTTCAGTGAAATCGGACATCTTTTTAGAAACTCACTTTTATTTATTTTTATCTCGTTTAATATCTGTCAAAAAAACGTATAAATTTTTAATTTTGTCTTTAAATTTATAATTTTTATAACGTATTTTTATAATTTTACTTTCATTTCTGTTGGATCCCACTTATCTATCAACGACAGCTTTTCTTTCAATTTTGCTGCAATCATTTTCTCTAGCTCCACTCCCAAGATGGAGCAAAGTTAAAGAATTGTTAAAGAATGCATTCAGTTAGCAGAGCAGGAGATAATTCCTAAAATGCTTCAGAATGTGGTTCGCAATGCTAAGGATAGATTTGAAATTTGCAAGGATACAGACGGAGCACATGTTGTAAATTTGCAATATAGTTTTGACGTAAGGTTTATAAATTCTGTTTGATTTCGTATGATAATTAACTAATAAAATAAAATTTTGTCTGTTTTATTTAAATTTGTCCAATTTCAGTGAAATAGAAAGTTTATTCTGGGGCACCGAGTATGTGGTACTCCTGCTTATGTGTGTGTTTATATATTCATATATTCTTTAACCTACTGTTTACATAATTTATTTTTATTCATTTATTAAATAATCATTGAACTGCTCGACAGGCAAACAACTTGAAAAGAATTTTCATTATCCACGTGACCATGTAAGTTCAAAAATTTTTTTTTAATATCCGGTGATACATTAATTTCACTAGGCCTCTATGTAAAGGTAAAAATCTCCACCCACGCACACAATTTGAAAACCACTTGACAATGCACGAAACTTTCCTCTCTTGAGACACGTTGTAACTTTTGGTGATTAAATAAAAAAATATATATTAATAT
>NC_069008.1:13533200-13534338 GCF_001194135.2 Octopus bimaculoides | reverse complement strand
GTTGACATTTTAAACTTCGTAGTGTGCCTGCAAGACTTTAGAAGTTCTCGTCTTTGGTTCAATGCTTGTGTATCCTGGAACAGGATGAAGAGTTTTTCTGCAAGGCAAAGATTGCATTTCAATGGTCTTCTGTATGCTCCATGTTTATATTGTGCTGCTTTCTCCAAAATTGTCCAACTGAGATTGAAAAGATGGATGTCATTTTCCTTCAATTGCCAGACGTGTTTTGCTAGACTTGTTGCTGTCCTATTTTTGGGGTGTCGAAAAGAATTTCGGTGGAAATAAAACCTAGTCTTGAATGAATTTTCCGAAGCTTATGTGTATGTTTTGTATTCTTGTATTTGTACTTTAGCTCTATAAACTACTCCTTTTCAAGAGATTTTCCATTCATTCATTCTATCTTTCTACCATTCTTTCTTTCTTTCTTTTTACCGTTCTTTCTTTTATTCTTTCTTTCCTTCTGTCTTTCTTCCTTCATTTATTTTTTCATTTTTACCGTTCTTTTTTCTTTCCTTCCTTCATTCATTCATTCATTCATTCAGTCATTCATTCATTCTTTCTTCCTTTGCTTGTCTTTCTTCCTTTATTTCTCATTTTCATTTTTACATCTTCGTTTTTTCCATTTCTTTATTTCTTTTTTTTTTTTTTTTTTTTTTTTGAAGTGAAGCAGATTTGACTCGTATTTCTAGCATATAGAAGGACCACCTAGTCACACATTTCTAGTGTTGTTTTCCAGGAAAATTGTTGAAATAATTTGCATATCGTGTATAACTCATATCACATGGAAATAACATAAAATTAGGATCAGTAATTATCTCCCCTCATACACAAATATTCTTTGAATTGATTAAGGAGAAATAACATAATAAAATTAGCAAGAGTAATTATCTCCTCTTCTAGGCTAACAATTTTTCGTCAGTTCTATTATTACAAAACAGAATATAAAATATTTCCATTAGGAAAACGTAATGCTTTATTTACAGTCAAAGTGTTAAAGATTCTGTTGTGGTATTAGAACGTAAAGGAATATCAGATATTCTGTATACATTATATATATTTGCATCTTGATTCAAACTGCCGAGCAATAACATCTAATGTGTGTGTGTGTGTGTGTGTGTGTGTGTGTGTGTGTGTGTGT
>NC_069008.1:13532872-13533190 GCF_001194135.2 Octopus bimaculoides | reverse complement strand
TGTGTGTGCGTGTGCGTCTCAGAGAGAGATAGAGATAGAAAGAGAGTGTATAACACATACGTCATATGATGATATACATACATGCAAACATATGTGTATGTATGTATTTTGTATGTGTGCATGTATGTATGTATGTATGTATGTATGTATGTATGTAGTTCAAATTTTTAGAAAGACAGGTGTAGGAATAACACGCAAGTGTATTAGTTTGACGCTCGAGAAAAAAACCGATAAGTAGTTTACGTTTCAAGCCTATGCACTTTGACAGAAAGAAATACGAAGAAATAAATAGAGAGGGAATAGGAAAAAAAAACAAAA
>NC_069008.1:13531048-13531932 GCF_001194135.2 Octopus bimaculoides | reverse complement strand
ATAGGAGGTTGGAGCACAGCCTTGACAATTTTAATCGAGCAAATCGACCTCAGGACTTATTCTTTGTAAGCCTAGTACTTATTCTTTCGGTCTCTTTTTTGATGAACTGCTAAGTTACAGGGACGTAAACACACCAGCATCGGTTGTCAAGCAATGTTGGGGGGACAAACACAGACACACAAACACACACACGCATATACACATATATATACATATATACGATGGACTTCTTTCAGTTTCCGTCTACCAAATCCACTCACAAGGCTTTGGTGAGCCCGAGGCTATAGTAGAAGACACTTGCCCAAGGTGCCACGCAGCGGGACTGAACCCGGAACCATGTGGTTCGTAAGCAAGCTACTTACCACACATCCACTCCTACGCCTAGTTATATATAAATTGTTGCAAAATGAAGCCTCCTGACACCAACATGCCTCCAACGGCTTCCATGTTGAGTCAGAGGCCGTGTGGGAAGATGAATGGATGCATAACGGCGCCATCACCAATGATCACTCCAAACACCTTGATGATGACTGCATGTTTGACATTTATCCCTCTGGGTACATGTCCTCAGATTGCACTGTCCTCAGATTGATACCCAAAAACTTTGAAATATCCGTATTGGAGCTTCCAGCGCGAATGCCAAGTAGTACAGCTTGTCGGGTTTTCCAAACTCCTGGCAGAGTGTATTGCGTCATGGTACTGCTTTTCTCACAGACGGTGCCCAACTGACCCTACTATACTGTTTAGTCAACAAAGTCAAAAACAAAACAATGCACATGTGCGAAATTAAAAGTATGAAATGGCGACAATTAGACCATTACACCCTGTGTACACATGTATGTGTGTGTATATATATATATATATATATATATATATATATATAT
>NC_069008.1:13530501-13531038 GCF_001194135.2 Octopus bimaculoides | reverse complement strand
ATAAAGTCCAAAACTTACAGGGCAAAATTCAATTTAGCAAGCAATACTAAATCAAATTTCCCAATATAAAATATATGTATATAATTTAGAGAAAAACCACTATTAAATAATTCAATAAAGAAGAATGTAATTCATACCTAGAAAATAAATACATCATAAAAACCTTGTTCAAAAAATCAATTAAATACTTAAAAGAATAACTAATAAATGGTAGTCTTTTGTGCATTTTATTGATTTTTTGAATAAGGTTTTTATGATGTATTTATTTTCTAGGTATGAATTACATTCTTCTTTATTGAATTATTTAATAGTGGTTTTTGTCTAAATTATATATATACATACATCGTTATGTCCCTTTTCCATGGCAGCCTTTTTCGGATACATGCTCATATTTCCTTTTCCAAATCCAGAATAACATAATCCACTGATTTCATCGATCTAAAAAGTGTAAATAAACACACACATTCACACATTTGGAAACCAAATCCCAAAACGAATATATATATATATATATATATATATATATATATATATATA
>NC_069008.1:13529557-13530282 GCF_001194135.2 Octopus bimaculoides | reverse complement strand
TGTGTGTGTGTGTGTGTGTGTGTGTGTGTGTGTGTGTGTGTGTGTGTGTGTGTGTGTTCATGCGTGTGTGTACCCCACCATCGCTTGACAATTGATGTTGCCGTGTTTACATACCCGTAATCTAGCTGTTTGGTAAAACGCACCGAAAGAATAAATCCTGGTGGTGATTTTTTTTTCGACTAAAGCATTGCTCCAACATGGCCGCAATTACATAACCGAAACAAGTAAAACGATAGAAAACTATGCCATTTTAATCCCGAGCTATGCCGTGTACTCAGCTAGTATTATATTATATCGAAAAAGACCTTGAGTGAAAAAATGAGTGATGCATATCCAGAAGAGGTCGATTAATCATCAATAACTTATAATGACGTAAGTTTGTTTTTATAAATTGAACAACGATGGATTGAAGACGTTCCTAGGTTGAAAAAGTCAATAACGAATGTATGGCGCATGTACACACATACATACAAGCATATAAATTTATGACAATATACACATGCGCAAAATACATACGCGCGCGCACACCCGTATACATACATACACATACGCACACACACACACACACACACACACACATATATATATAGATAGATAGATAGATAGATATAGATATATACATATACATATATATGTACATATATATATATATATATATATATATAGATAGATAGATAGATAGATAGATAGATAGATATAGATATATACATATACATATATATGTA
>NC_069008.1:13523382-13529289 GCF_001194135.2 Octopus bimaculoides | reverse complement strand
ATATATATATATATATATATATATATATATATATATATATATATATATATACATACACACTCATATATATATATATATATATATATATATACGAATGTGGACATACATATGCCTATATATTCACTTACACACATGTATACACCCATTTACGTATATTTATATATATACCCGTATACATACATATGTACATATATACACATACACATACATATATGTGCGTCGATACGTACACACAAAATGATGACCACAATTATATACACATATGTACATATGTGCATATCTTTACCTGACGGGTTTCTTTCAGGTCCCGTCCAACAAATCCATTCACAAAAATTTAGTTGGCCTGAAGCTATAGGATAGTACACCTACCCAATGTACCAGACAGTGAGACTAAATTCGGAACCTTGTGGTTGGAAAGAAAACGTCTTATCTCACAGGAACGCCTGCACCTAAAAATGGCGCAGTTCCTCGACTGGGTGAAAGGCAGTATCCTAGCTATTAGATGATTAAATATTACTGTATATCTAAAAAGATATTAAAAAGGTTGTAAGTCTCAACGAAAATTTTAGCAAAAAATAATAAATGAGTAGAAATCAGACCGGTGAGTGTGTTAAATTAACAAGTCACTTAAAGAGAATGACCCTCTCCAGACACAATAAAAAGATAATTTCTTACACGGGTTTCTTTCAGTTTCAAGATTTTTCTAAAGCAAAAATATATAATCGACTGGATTCACCTCCTGTATATCACATGAGCTTTTATTGTCATTTCGTTAAATGCGATAGGGGAAGCCGAATACAGACTAAATAATGATATTTTAGTTGGAGAGAGATTCTCTTTGCCATAGCCTTCTGTCTAATAACGATTTCTGTTATCGACATAAATAACATAGGAGACAGATAGACAAGAGGGCAAAACTTATTACAGTGGGTTTCGAAATCAGAACATATCTTATCAGTCGATCCATGATTCCTACAAATCCATCCTGGACCTTTTCATTCTCTTTGGGAATGGAAAACATAACGGTAAACCGAATGAAATAAAAGCACAAGGCAGCTACAGTTTTTTATATTATAATATTATAAAGACAATTTCAGTTATCGCTCTTTTCATTTCTAACATTAATTCATTTACCTTTAAGATTTATGATTGTTACAGAGTAAACTTGTTGAGTAAACTTCACTTTTAGTTGAAAATCCACCAACTGAAAAAAATATATTCTGCCTTTTAATATTATTTTTTCTAGTTTAGTTAAACAAGCTTTCTTTTAAATATTTCTATCCTCTTCGTTCTGACAATTTAAGAATAATCTCACAGTCAATTTTTTTGTTGCATTGGCTTCGAGAGAATGATGTTCGTAAAACAATACCTCCAGATGTTATCTCACTCTCATAAAGATCAATGTGCAACTTGAGTCTTCCGTGCTAACTCCAGAAGTTGTCGCCAGGTTGTTTTACTTTTCTTAAACACGTCCTAAAAGTCGAGGCCTTATATTTTCGTTTCTTTCTTTTCAAAATACTTTGCTTTCAAGATCATAAGTAAATTATCAGTTTCATCCAGTGCTCCGTTAGTTATTTAATCAATGACTGCTTCTATTCATCGATCTTAGCAAATAAACTGCTTCAAACAAGTGGACTGCATTTATAAGCTGAGTGAGTAATAGAATTATAGTTTCAATTTTCAATTTACCAATAGCTTTTAATTTTTAGCTTTGCACTAGAGATTATTATAATTTATGCTCTCGAAAGAGGTGTGATCAACGAGGACAAGAAGAGAGTTAATATTTTTGTGAAATAAAGCCTTGATCAGGATGGTGTTTTGGTTTAAAGTAAATATTGATGATCTGTTTATATATTTGTCTTGCAAGATTTTTGATGTGAAATCATGTGTTGAAACAGATATTGTTGTATTCGGGGATGGTCATGTTGCCAGTTTAGTCAATAAAAACACACGCAATGTATATTTGGTGTTAATTTGCTTCAGCTTTATATTACATTACATTACATTAATCATATTTCGGCCAGAGTTCTTTCGTCACACTTCTGTGACCTCATCAGTGGTCCTTTGCTTTCTTCTTTCTTATATGTGTGTCCCTCCTGGGAATCGAAACAGCGATCCTGTGACCGCGAGTCCGCTGCCCTAACCACTGGGCCATTGCGCCTCCACTGAGCTTCATTTAAACATTAAATAAAATAATAATCACTTTTTTTCTTGATTACGAGTATCTTATAATATTTGGGTACTAACTGTTACTGATGATTAATTAGGTGATAATTCATGGCTATTTAAGTTCGTAAAATATTTATAACGCAATGATTTGGAACGATAGAAAATAATATACTTCGAACAAATAAATCAGTATTGATGATCAATTGATTAGATTCAAGGTTGTTTTAAGCAGTCAGCAGCCGGGTGTTATTAATATTTCCAATTTTTTCCTTCAAAATGTATGGCACAATTTATACTTCAACGTTTGAAAGAATACTCGGATATTTCTTGTTTGAACTTGTTAATTCTCTCAAATTAATGAGCTTTTTTTCCAATTCTTAATATTTTATTTGTGTTTTTATCAGAGTCTGTTAGATTTATCAGTTTGATCGGTAAACAACATTTAATATTGTTTAGACATATAGCGGGGTTTAAGCTGCTTTTCCAGATGAGCCACCTTTCCATATCACAAAGACCGCACTTTCCACTGCCGTTGGTGTAAGGCTTACACTTGGCTAAGATCTTCCAATGGATGTTGTAACTGACACCTTTATCTTTTAATGACCATATATGACTGGATAATTTGGTCGTTTTCTTTTTATCCCAGTGCCAAAGAGCAGTGATCCGATTTCCCTGGCCGGAAGGTGGGCCAGGTGCTGAAAATGGAAGGCTTTTAGCACAATATTGAGACGCCCGTCAACCTCCACCACTGACGAGAAGATTTAGCAACTTCGGGAGATGGTAATGGCGAACCGGCAAGTTATCATCGATGAGGTAGGTTGTTTGTTGCAGATTAGTTATGGTTCTGCCTATCAACTCATTCACGATGAGTTCGGCTTCCATAAAGCCTGTGCAAGATGGTTGTCATGATAGCATATTGTAGAACACAAGCGCAAGCGTTTTGAGGTCTGCCAACGTTTACTCACTCGCTGCAACAATGAGGGCGAAGAATATTTGATCAGAATAGTCACAGGAGATGAAATGTGGGTGCATCATTATGAGGCAGAATCCAAAAGACAGAGTATGGAGTGGAAACATCCTGGCTCGCCAGAGACGAAGAAATTCAGAACTCAGTTTTTCGTGGGAAAGGTGATTCTCACCCTTTTGGGGGGCTCAAAAGAGCTTTGGAAGACTGCCGGGAAGCCAGCAATTCGCACCAAGCGCCGAAGCCTGTCGTCGAAGAAAATTTTGTTGTTGCATCACAATGCATGCACACACACGGCCGCTCAGATCGTTAAAACCATTAACCAATTGGGTTTTGAGGTTCTGGAAGCCCCTGCCTACAGCTCAGATTTCGCCCCTTCCGACTATCATATATTTGAAACGCTCAGAGATGGTTTACGAGGCTATTGATTTCTTACGGATGAAATTGTGAAGGAAACGGTGCATAAATGGTTGTACGACCAATCGAAAACCTCCTTCTTGGTGGAAATACGTAAGCTTGTGAACCACTGGACCAAGTGCATCGAAAAGGAAGGAAACTATATAGAAAAATGACGTGCTTGTTTATCCCCTACTTTTATGTAAATACATTGAAAAAACAGGAGTGCATATAATTTTTCATTATTCCTCGTATTTATATCACCAAAAAATTTCTCTGGAATACCTTCTGCTTAGAAAAACACATAGTTAAGCGCAGGCTTAACGGAAATATTATTAGGTTCATGTTGCCTATACTTTATTAGACAGATTTAATAATGTAAAACATGCCCTTGATGTCACCTAACCTCATGCCTCATTCCATGATGCAATTTCAATTTTAATAAATTAAATATTTCGGAGTTTTCTCTCTTAACTGTTTTTTTTTAGTAACTGTCATTAACGCTAATGGTTTGTCTCCTAATTAACGCGTGTAGTTTCAATTGACGAAAGGTAGTTTCTAGCCGCTACATTATGTTAGCCTGTATCTTACGTATATTAATCTGCATCTAACTGTATTACAAAGTAACCATCTACTTGGTTTGGGGACCTTCATTCAGTACATTACATACCAAGGAGAGAGCCTATTTTATGAACAGTTGCTCAAGATATTAGTAATTACAACCAAACATTTAACGTAATATACTTCACACTTTTAGAAAAACATATTTGTGTAATGTGGTCCTTATAGCACAATCTCAGCAATTTCTTGGTTATAAAAGGTTACTCAATCGAACTTGTAGCTAAACAACAACAACAACAACACTAGAATACCAAGATTCCGAGATGTGCCTCTTCTGTTAAAATAACAGACACGTCTCTGAATCTGCTGACTATATTCCAGCTCATCTCTCATTTGTCCGCCATTTCAAAAACTTATAAGATTTTTAATTCTACAATATTTATTATCTTCAAGGCAGTTTCTTTTAACTATTAATATGTTCAAAGTTTGTAAGGTAGATCAACATGACTCGAACCAAACTTAAAATATTATTAGCACCTTTATCAATAAAAGGCAAAGCTGGCATAAACAGTGAATGCAATGTTGGCCAAATCCGAACACACGAGGCAGGAATAAACTAAATATTGTGAAGAAGTTTGTTTGCAAATTAAACTGGGAATTTGTAACGACCATACCTTTCTCGGAGAACATTATCAATATTCACTTAAAAACAAAATACAATTCTAATCAAAATACAATTCATAAAAATCTTAATTCACTTCTTGCATTCATTGATCACACCTCTTTCGGGAATATTAACTATAATTTCCTCAATGCAAAATTAAAAATTAATAGCTATTGATATATTGCGAAATTAAACTAAACGTCTATTGTCCACTTAGCATATAAATGCAGTCCACTTGTTTGAAGTAGTTTATTTGCTAAGATCGATGGATAGAAGTGGTCACTGATTATGATTAAACAACTAACGGAGCTCCGGGTGAAACTGGAAATTTACTTATAATCTTGAAAGCAAAGTATTTTGGAAGGAAAGAAACGAAAATATAAGGCCCTAAGTTCAAGGACGGGTTTCAGAAAAGTAAAACAACCTGGCGACAACTTCTGGGGCTAGGAGCTAGCAGGAAAGAAAGTTCAAGTTGCACACTTGTCTTCATAAAAGTGAGGAAAAATCTGAAGACCTTGTTTTAAGAACATAACGTCTCGAAGCCAATGCAAAAGGAAATGCATTGTGAGTCAATTCTTAAATTGTCAGAACGAAGAGAACAGAAATGAATAAAAGAAAGCCTGTTTATCAAAATTAGAAAAAAATAACATTAAAAGGCAGAAACTATTGTTTGTAGTGAGACACCTGAAGTTTACTCAACGACTCTGTAACAGTGATGAATCTTAAAGGTAAATGAATTAATGATGTTAGAAATGAAAAGAGCGATAACAACTAAAATTCTTTTGTTTTTTTTCTTCTTTTTAATAATTCTGTAATATAAAAAATTATTATTCATTAATAGCGAAACTCGATTTCGGGATTAACTAATTCGTTTTCTGTTCGTTCTAGTGTCATAACGGCGTGCCTCATGAATTCTCCTTTTCCGTGGTTTGGGTTTTAACTGGCCTTTCTATCATGTAAGGGAGTCCTGTTGATGGCCTCCTCTTTGTGTGTAAAAATGTTTCATATACACTTATATGTTTGAAAATATGTTTTATATATATATATATATATATATATAAAGAGAGAAAAGCATATAATTAAATATATTCAGAAGATAAACACCTATGTACGAGCTTATATGTGTATATGCAGAAATATATATATATATATA
>NC_069008.1:13519079-13523129 GCF_001194135.2 Octopus bimaculoides | reverse complement strand
TTATATATAATTTATATATATATATATATATATATATATATATATATACACATTCACATGCACACACACATACTTGTATGTATGCATTATGTATATACCTACCTACCCATCCGTCTGTCTGTCTATCGATCGATCGATCGATCGATCTATCTAATAGTTCGTGTGATTGTGCTTGTGTTTTTTTTCCCCACCACCGCCTGACGACCGATATTGCTTTGTGTACGTTCCCGTGACTGAGCGGCTTCCTCAAAAGTACCCAGTGGAACGAGCACCAGGCTAAGGAAAAAATTAGTAGTAGGGTCAATTAATTCGACTAGACCCTTCAAGGCTGTGCCCCGTTGTGCTTAGCAGCGTTTCGTCCGTCATTACGTTTTGAGTTGAAGCAAGTCAAGGATAAAAGACGAGGAAATCGATGTGCTCTCTTTTGTTGACATCACCTTGAATTCGCTTTTCCCTCTGGCATATCTGTTTTATTTAAATGTTGTATATAATAGGTGCATGAGTGGCTGTGAGGTAAGTAGCTTGCTTACCAACCACATGGTTCCAGGTTCAGTCCCACTGCGTGGCACCTTGGGTAAATGTCTTCTACTACAGCCTTGGGCCGACCAAAGACTTGTGAGTAGATTTGGTAGACGGAAACTGAAAGAAGCCCTTCGTATGTATGTATATGTATATATATGTGTGCGTGTATGTTTGTGTTTGTGTTTGTCTCCCCAACATTGCTTGACAACCGATGCTGGTGTGTTTACGTCCCCGTAACTTAGCGGTTCGGCAAAAAAGACCGAAAGAATAAGTACTAGGCTTACAAAGAATAAGTCCTGGGGGCGATTTGCTCGACTAAAGGCAGCGCTCCAGCATGGCCGCAGTCAAATGACTGAAACAAGAAAAAGTGTAAAAAAGTATATCTTTTGTTGCTTTCATATATCAGTATGCTTTTGTTGCAGAGATTTCATTTTCCTGTGTGATGTTTATCAATGTAATGAATTCTTAATCAATTGTATCTGTGACGATGTAATTAATGATCATTTTTGTTTATGAGAGCGGTGGTATTCTAGCTGATGGTTTGGATGTGAATAAGGTTTTACTTGTGTTTATAATGTCATTGTTGTTGTTATAGTTATTATTTATGTTGTCATAAGCGGTGGGTGCTGATGGTGGTAGCAATCATACTGATGTTGCGTTGACGATACACGCAGCCAACCACATGCACAAACGTGCAGTAACAAACCTATCGACACTATACCATACGTTAAGTATGATACAGAGATGACTATTTTGATCAGATTTTGCCTCAATTGTGTATACCGGTTTTTAATTCAGCCTAGTAGTTGTTTGCAACATCAGTGAATATTTTATTCACTCTCTCTTATATCAGAGACGACGAAATCACGTACGAGTATGTAGCTGGCCGTGAGTACAGGCCACCGAAAACCCCCAGAAGACCGAAATGTATATGTATATATATGTGTGCGTGTATGTTTGTGTTTGTGTTTGTCTCCCCAACATTGCTTGACAACCGATGCTGGTGTGTTTACGTCCCCGTAACTTAGCGGTTCGGCAAAAGAGACCGAAAGAATAAGTACTTGGCTAACCCTAACCCTAATCTGTCTCATTGACCGCGCTGGGACGAATTTTCGTCTCCCTCTGATATATATTGCGTTTGTAACTCAACACGACCTTAAAAGATGTTATCTCGAGAAAAATACTGCAGAAACTGGACTATCGACAGAGTCTATATATGGATTATGCTATGTAGATGTCTAATATATGTATATATACATGTATATGCGCCTGTGTGTGTGTGTGTGTATGTGTGTGTGTGTGTGTGTGTGTGTGTCTGTGTGTGTGTGTGTGTGTGCGTGTGTGCGTGTGTGTGTGTGGATGTCTGTTTATATATATGTATATGTATGCATATATACACATAGTTGTGAGAACATCAACTCGGTGCCAGCACGCAGTAGCCGGCCCAGACTCTACTAACCGATTTCTCATCACCAGTCACTATTCGGTCCAAATTTGTGAGACGTGAAAGCAAAGAAGAGCACACTTGCACTCTCTGCGAGCGATTAGACTTGAAACGTTTGTGAGGAACCCGTTGAACCAATTTGCTGACTTTTCCGATGTCTTGCAGGTATCGATGAATGATTGAATGACCAAATCCAAGCTTCTCTTCTAATTTCTCAACAGTTACGATGGAATTTTGTTCTACCAGGGTTTGCAAGACATCCTCATCGAGCTCTACAGATCTTCCAGGACGAGGCTTGTCTTCTAGGCTGTAGTTTCCGGCTCGGAGTTTCTGGAACCACCGTTGATACTGGATTACGCTTATTCTCCGATCCCAATATACTGCATTAATATTCCTCTCACTTACTGTTGCATCGTTGCCTTTATTGAATTCATAAAGCAAAATACTCACGCAGATACAAGTACAAATGAAGGAGGAATTTCAACCATGTTTCGTGGTCTGCTACCACAACAGCTCCTTTATAGGATCCAGTTAGCTGAAGACATCATCAGGAGGAACCACGTCCGGTTTCGGCCCCTACTCCTCTACCGTTTTGACGTGGCGGCCCCCCCACCCTTTCGGAGGTGTCTTCAGCTCTGGTGTTGGGTGCGTGTCTTCTTTCTTCTATTCCCTGGCCTCTTCGATGCAGCATCAACGAGTGTCAGCGTCCGACTGATTGTCATGTCAAATTCCCCTTTTTTATACCTGCTGCTAGGCTCCAGCAGGCTGCCCCAGCAAGTTGTCACGTGACACTGTCTAAATTTCCCGCTCGGGTCATCCCATAAATAATGCGGTCATTTCAATTGCATGAACTAAAAGTCGGAGGGGGCGGGAAATATTACCTGCAGTAATTAACTATAAAAGTAGGTAGCAATTTTACCTTCTCCTTATTCTTAGTGCAAGTTTTGACGAATGCAGTTCAATTTTAACAGTTACTTTTTTCAAAGCTATAATGAAAGTGACAAAGAAGCGTATTCGTCATATTTTGGTTGATTTCTTTTTACTGAAAATCCAAGCTTTTCAACACTGACAATTAGCAATTTATAAACCAAATGTTCCAGTTCTTATTTGCATAAATGTAAATTTGTTATCCGGATATAGAAGCTGGAGTTTTCAAAGCAGTTGTCCATAAATATATTCTTTCTCTCTGATTTTCAAAGAGATATTCACATCAGCTGAACTTTATGATGGTACATACTTTTTTCTCGTTGTCCCAAATAACAATGTCCGGCCTGTTGTACATACATTTGACAGATGCTCTGTTAGGACTGTTCCGTCAGTATTCCCTATGCTGATATTTGTGTACGTATTCTATAACGGAAGAATTCTCTCTATTTATTCCTAGACAGTCGTTTTTCCAGGGCAGTCATTTTTCTCTCTCTTTTTCCTTTCTCTTCTCTTTCCTTTCAACAAATCACATGAAAGCTTTGCAATTACATTCTCTCTACCTCACCTCATGGACGCTTCTCTCTCCCTCTTTTTCTCCCTTCCTCTTTTTCTCTCTCCTTCTTTTCTTTATCCCACCTTTTGTCTAATCACGCGAAAGCATTAACCGACGGGCTAAGTAACGCAATGACAAGCAGAATTATTATAAGATACTTTTTTTTATATTTTTCAGGAATGAAAATATCATTTCATTATCATTTGATTCTCATATTGCTACCAGCTTTGACTCATGTATTTTTCATGACTCCTATATCTGGAGAATTAACGTATAGAGAAGGCCTATTCAGAAAAATCACAACATCAAAATGCTTAATTGATCAGAAGAAAATGACTGAATACACCTCATCTCCAAAAGAGTGTGCATTTCGGTGTATTTCACGCGATGAATGCGAATATTTTAGCTACTGTAATGGCCCGTGTTATATGCATCGATCGACTTACCTAAAAGAAATTCGAGATTATAACTGCAGCTGTTCATCGTATATTTTGCTCTCTGAAAACGGTACGTATATCACAATTTTCTTGTATAATTTTCTAATTTTTATATTTTATTTTCATCTTTAACTCTATGTTATATATATATATATATATATATATAT
>NC_069008.1:13511250-13514099 GCF_001194135.2 Octopus bimaculoides | reverse complement strand
TCCAGTGGTTAGGGCAGCGGACTCGCAATCCTAGGATCGCGATTTCGATTCCCAGACCGTGCGTTGTGAATGTTTGTTGAGAGAAAACACTTAAAGCCCCACGTGGAACCGGCAGTGGTTGGTAGCAAACCCTGCTGAACTCTTTTCACCACAACTTTCTTCCTGTTTCTGCTGCACCTGTATTTCAAAGGGCCAGCCTTATCACACACTGTGTCACTCTGAATCTCCTCGAGGACTACGTCAAGGGTACACGTGTCTGTGGAGTACTCAGCCACTTGCACGTTAATTTCACGAGCAGGCTGTACCGTTCATCGGATCAACTCGAACTCCCGTCGTCGTAACCGACGGAGTGGCACGGCGATATATTTGTATATAAATATATGTATATATGTATATACATGTATATACATCTTGTCTGTACACTTACATCTGAATTATAGATTACTCTTTATTGCTAATACAGGTACACGCTGGCAGAAAGTATTTAGGATGGCCGAAAACTCATTTGAAAGAAGTCCTATTTATTTATACTGGGACGAATTGCCTATTGAAAAGGTAATGAATTTTTGAAATTTCAAAGTGATTACCATTTAATAAATGATCTACACATTTCTCAATCCGTTGTGGTATTTGATTTTTTACCATTTCTCTCGATGTTGCATTGGTGTATGTTAATCGTGTTCTTGATACTGTCCATTTTGTTCTGACAATTTAATCGCTAGAGTCAAGCGAAATCTCTTTTGGATACCTTCTCTTATTTTCGTACATTTATATTCATAACTAGATTATCCGCCCTGTTCTATCGTTTTGTTATGTTTCAAACTACTGCTATCTAGCACCTTCGGATGATCTCTACTCAACCGCTACACAACTGCTACTCGACTGCTACTCAAGACTCTACTACGGCCAGACTACCTCTATTTATATGTCTTGGGAGATCCTACTTCTTCGCCTGGGTGCGTCAACACAACACCTTTATTAGACAGTAGGGTATAATTTGAGAGAGATTTGGGTTCTTCTATTTCTAGTAGACTAAGTGATCACGTAGTAACCCATTCAATTGATAGATGTTGACGGTAGAATGGATTGCTTCATAGAGTAATATCAAATATTTATTTCTTTATTGCCCACAGAAGGTTAAATAAAGAGGGGACAAACAAGGACAAACAAAGGTATTAAATCGATTACATCGACCCCAGTGCGTAACTGGTACTTATTTAATCGACCCCGAAAGAATGAAAGGCAAAGTCGTCCTCGGCTGAATTTGAACTCAGAACGTAACAAGAGACGAAATACCTATTTCTTTACTGCTCACAAGGGGCTGCACACAGGGGACAAACAAGGACAGACAAACGGATTAAGTCGATTATATCGACCCCAGAACGTAACTGGTACTTAATTTATCGACCCCGAAAGGATGAAAGGCAAAGTCGACCTCAGAGGGGTTTGAACTCAGAACGCAGTGGCAGACGAAATACCGCTAAGCACTTCGCCCGGCGCGCTAACGTTTCTGCCAGCTCGCCGCCCTTTCAATATCAAATATTGTACAAGTTTTTCTATAGGAACTGAACTGGCACACGCGCGGTCGCACGTACATTCTCTTTGCTTATCTCTCGAAGTTAGAAAACGGCTGAGCGGATTATTATTATTATTATTATTATTAGTAGTAGTAGTAGTAGTAGTAGTAGTAGTAGTAGTAGTAGTAGTAGTAGTAGTAGCAGCAGCAGCATAAGAGTGGCAGAATCACTAGAGGACAGGCTCAGTGGCTGGTGATATTTCGTTACGGATCTTTAGTTTCTAAGTTCAAATTCCGCGGAGGTCGATTATGCCTATCATTCTTCCGGGGACAATAAAATATTTAATGAAACAAACGTCCAGCCACTGAGACGATGAGTTCATCGACAGCAACATAACGAAGAGTATTTGGAGATTGATTCGGTAAGTTGACCAGGAGTACCTTCAGCTTATGAAAGAAACTGGCACAAATGGATCAGAATGTCGAATGGTTCAATCTCGCCATCGGTGCGTTGGTGGAGAAAGAGTGCGACGGAATTGTGAGCATTGGAACTGACAAAAAAAAAGGGGATTTCAGGGCGTCTTTGGAAAACGATGAAACAGCAGCTCAAGTTTGATCGATTGATTGATGAGGAATAAATATTTTGAAGCAGAATAACAAGAAGTTTTAACTGCTAAGATCGAAATGAGAATGGTGAGTGTATATAAGTGTAGGTGTATAGAGTTTAGTAGACATGAGTTACAGAAAGACGGAGAGGGAATATGAGAAGGTTTTGTGTCAGCAAAGAGAAACTTTTGTCTTGCATGTTAAAAAGAAGTATTAGGATGAAATTTAGGTCGAAGTACATGAATATGTAGATAGGACGGCAGAAATAAGATTGCTCTTACCTCGAAATTAACTTCAGAATAGGTTATAAAGCCTGGATCAGAAGAACTTGTTAGACGTACCTAAATGCGTACACTACCCCAACATCTGACCAGAAAGTATTATACCTCTGGCATCCACCCCCACATATCTGTTCACCTCAGAGTCTTGAGCAAGAGAAAGGCTGTTCAAAAGCCCCACTTCTTGACGTGACGTCACTTCCCCTTTGTTTCTTGTCCTGAGTTCTCTCTCTTCATTCCTCCACAGAATATCACTGTTACATTGAGGTAGGACTGATTCTTACTGTTTTTATCTTCTGTTTTTGTCCAGATTTTGTCATGGTATTCTACTTTTGCGAATTTTTCGAAATCATAACTAAAAAAAAAAAAAGGCATCGGAGGGTCGATGCATACCCTGCGCACAAACAGGGTTAAAATGAAATTTAAATTAAATAAATATATTCTCTAAC
>NC_069008.1:13509361-13510278 GCF_001194135.2 Octopus bimaculoides | reverse complement strand
CGTGCAAGTGGCTGAATACTCCACAGACATGCATACCCTTAACATAGTTCTTAGGGAGATTCAGAGTGACTCAGAATGTGACAAGGCTGACCCTTTGAATTACAGGTACAACAGAAACAGGAAGAAAGAGTGAGAGAAAGTTGTGGTGAAAGAGTCCAGCAGGGTTCGCCCCCATCCCCTGCTAAAGCCTCGTGGAGCTTTAGGTGTTTTCGCTCAATAAACACTCACAACGCCCGGTCTGGGAATCGAAACCGTGATCCTATGACCGCGAGTCCGCTGCCTAACCACTGGGCCATTGCGCCTCCACAAAGCATTCAGCATAATAAAAAAAAGAATAAACAAAATACATTTTAAAAACTATATCAGGATTTAAAACGTTACACACTGTCCAAAATTGTAGTTCTACCAGTAGCAGCTCACATTCTGCGCAAGACATTATTGATTCCATGCCTTAGGACAAAGAAAACAATAATCGCATTCAACAGACACCCTCTACAATAGGCACTTTATAAAATAAATCGTCGAAACTCATGCAACGTTTGCTCTACAAGAACAATGCTCAATAAAATAAGGCAACTCACATTCCACACACTTCACACAACAGAGCAAATATTAATAAAACAAATGACACAACAGGATAAATAAACTGGTGCCGTACATTAATATTGTTGTTGGCACTCCGTCGCTTACGACATCGAGGGTTCCAGTTGATCCGATCAACGGAACAGCCTGCTCGTGAAATTAACGTGCAAGTGGCTGAGCACTCCACAGACACGTGTACACTTAACGTAGTTCTCGGGGATATTCAGCGTGACACAGTGTGACAAGGCTGGCCCTTTGAATTACAGGCACAACAGAAACAGGAAGTAAGAGTGAGAGAACGTTGTGGTGGAAGAGTACAGCAGGGTTCGCCACCA
>NC_069008.1:13496893-13505105 GCF_001194135.2 Octopus bimaculoides | reverse complement strand
ATATGATTAGATATCAAAACTTTTTCTTGCCCATATTCTACATGATTTTTCACACTAACTTCATTGCCTCTGCATCGCAATATTTTGCTGCATGGTAATACTTGCTGGAAAATAATAATTTACTGCGATGGACTTATCATTTAAATTTACACTAATATACTACAAGGGTTCATTACTTACGCTTTACGGAATAATAAAACAATACGTAATATGGTGAAAATTAGACAAGTGACTTGGTCTCTGTAATCAATTATCCTGCTAAATTTCTGGTACGCTCGACAAATTATTGAAGAGAACACCTGAGTTTGTTTTACAATATGTAAATTGCGGCCAAGCAGTTAAAAGAGGAGCAAGGTTAGCGACCGATCCCCACGACCACATATTTCAAAACTGGCGCTTTTTCATCATTTTTTTTCACTCTTTAGTTCACTTGTGTGATAGAAGTCGAATATACCTTCTTGGATATCTTTCATGGCCTTGGAAAAACTTTCTGAAATTAATATTTTATTTGACCCACCTCCTGTGCTTTTGAACTGTTTTCTCAATCTCCTGTGATGTGTTCGTAGCCGCTGACATCTGAAGAACCAAAACAAACCCTGACGTCATAACTTCTCGACACTGAACGATCCCCCGGAGTTCCATCTTTTTCACGTCACATCTTAATCAGTAGTTGTAAGTTTCATACATAATGACATTGTTACTGAAACATGAACTTAATGCATGTAGAATACAATTATGTATATTCTATCTAATGAAATATTTCGCGTAATATAAGAGAGATGAGTTTTAAATTGTTTGGGATGTGAGGCCCTTTTTTGTTATGTGCTCACGCCCACTGAATTTAGAACCTGGAAATCTAATGTGTTGTTGGATTCCTTATTTCACAGTTTATCTTTCACCTGCATGAATCAATGTTCAACTTGGAAATGGAAGATATTTCTCACGTATATATACACATATTTTTTTGTCGTATGTTCAGTAAGCTTTCAGTAAGCTTTCTATTGCACACAAAGACAAACTCACGTATTTGCTTTCTGACTGTAATATTTAAAGAGTGATTCTTCTTTATTGTTACTTTATTGTTATACTTCTTTTGTGACTCAGTAATTTTTATTGTTGTTGAATAAAACCTCTTTATCTGAGAAAAAGACTCGTTTGTCAAATTTCTATAACATTTCCTTCTTATTTATAGCATTAATATTATCGACATATAATATGGATGCTAATTGGGTGACCCCGATGTGAGAAGCCTTATTTGGTAACAAAGATTGAAAGAACTACAACTTTTATACAAAGTTTTTAAGATCTGTGAACCATACAGCAATCCACCTTTAGAGCAAGAGTTACCCGACTGCACAATATCGCCTGTTTCGACTTGGGAATGCGCTGGTGTCCAGTTCTGTTTCAATGCTTTTTACAGAGAACTTTTTTATGGCAGCATACAATAACTGACAACGGAAAAGAGTTAAAAGTTATTCTTTGCCACTCAAATATTACACTAAATTTCGAAATTAATCATCGACAGAAAACACATTTGGCCGATGTTTTGTCTTCACGTCCGAAGAGCAGAATAACGCATCGACAAAATGGAGAACCTATTTTCTTTCATGACCAAAGACTAAATATCGATTGCGTTGATTGAATCCTGACTTATCTCCTTGAAGAGTATACAAAACCTTTTTATTTTTGTCATTTTACATTCTGCACTAGACAGTGAAATGTCATTTTCTTCCAATCTGATTATCGAAAAGTGCAGTATATATCTACTTTCCTTTGCATCTGATGTGAGCACAATTTCACTACATTGTCGTTGTCAAACGAATGTACAAATGGAAAAATATAGGTGCACTTTTTCCAACCAGACCTAGTTGAAGTCTCACTTTCTCCTGTACTAGCAGGACAGAGGTTCGAGAGAAGACAGAAGCGTCGCATAAGATTCCTGGTTCGCCATGCCTGTCCACTACGAGTAAAAATACTCACCTTGCCTACCACGAACACAGAACATTCTCATCTCCTGCCTCTCACCAGCACGAACATATAATAATCTCACTTTTTGCCAAACATATATAAACACACTTCTAGTATACAACAATACAGCCTCCGACAAGTAACCTTTCTGTGGTCAATATGGAAATAATATGATTCATTAAAACTGAATATTGGGAGTGGTTTATGTGGGAAACGACACACAACCTTATTCAATTTCCAGCTCCCATCTAAGAAAAATCCCACAAAACTTTTATTATCCAGTGTGTACTTAAATTTTTAAGAGAGATTAAAAACAGATTTGACTGTTAATTCCAGCAGACGTAGCAAACACATAAAGTTTCACCAGTTGAGTTACAGTAAGCAGAATAATCCATGCGAATGTATATATTTCTTTTCATTCAAATTTCAGTGTTCCACCATCTAGAATTCAATTCCAGGGAGTAGAAGATTAATTTGTGGTTTATAGTCGTAAAGAAAATGAACGTGAATTGTCCTAAAATAAATTGATAGAAACCGGAAGTGACGATTGTGACATCACATCATTTCACTTAAATGACGTATTAAACCCATTTGCTCACGAACATCCCCATTAAAAAGCCAATATGGGACTTCCAGGTACTGCATTGTCCGACTGCTAGAGGGTCGCCAGGGCATGACAATATCTCAGATGTCAAAGGCCCTGTTTTGATCTCCGACTGACCCAGGACTGTAACCTCGTCAAAAAGATGAACTGGGAAAAGACAGAGACCACACCTGATGACTGTCAAGGAATTGATAGGGATGTTGCAGCCTCAGTGCATTCCTACGTATCGTCAGCCGCAGCATGCCCAGCCCTCCATTGAGCGGGTGTTGACAGCAAATAGAGCGCTTGAACAATGGAACACATCCTTCGCATAGACAGCAGAATATCGGGCGTTACAGATCGGTTAGAAGTGAACTGAGGCGAGGCACAACGCCCAGGCAGTGATATATGATGCTCACCACCTCCATCCAACCATTCAGGAATTATTTTCTCTCGTCCCATCTCACAGATATGAAGGCACTTGGCTACTCTTTCTAGTGCGAGACAGGAATTGATGGAGGGATATGGTGAATGCGTCCATGGTTCCCAGCCCTCAACATTTCGGATAGGAATAAGCGAGACAAGACATTGTATAACATGTGTTTCTTAGGAAGCGAAAAGACAGCTTTTTTTTATATGAAAGACAATGCAAATCTGCGGGCACATGGCTGTTATTTCTAGCATATTATCCTACTTATAGGATAATATTTTATTATAAATTCTAAAAGTGTCCTTCATATTTATATATTTAAACACAGAGGAAATCTAAGGGCTGTTGTTCGTTATTTCTACCATGATATGAGACCACCTGTAGGGCTATATTCTTACACAGGCTTCGTAAAATACCCTTCAATTTTTATATATACCACACACAGATTTAAAGCCACGTGGTTGCTATTTCTCGCATCATGCAGGACCACATAGTTCATTATATTGTATAAACAATTAAGTATCCTATTTTTATATAACAAATCCAAACGAATTTGAAGGCACTTGGTTACTGTTTCTAGCATGAATAAGTACCTCATATGGGACAAGTTTGTAAAACGTCCTTCTATTTTGCATTAAAAACAGCACAAATTTGAAGGCAACTGGCTGTGATTCCTAGCATGATGTGAAACCAACTATAACAAAATTCTTTCTTAACCTGTTCTTCAATGCCCAGATTATTTAATTATATAAATTATGAACTACGAAGTAATTATGTAATTAAATGTTTGAGAAAATTTATAACGATTGTGTTAAGGGAGATAAATCATTATATATATGTAGTTCTAAGAAAGTTATAGCCTCCCTTAGAACTTCATAGCTTTCACGCGAGATTGTATGCGCGTATGTGTGAGAGAGAAAGCACGAGAGGTGAAGTGATAGAGTAATATATAAGGAGGTGGGATTCAAGGAGAGAGGAAAAGGAATGAAAGACTGAGAGGGGGGCACAAATGTAATAAAAAGATATGCATATGTTTAGTAAGAGAGAGACAGGGATAGAGAAGGTAAGAGAGTGGGTGAGGGAGAGAAAAAGAGGGGAAGCAAACATAAAGCGACAGATAAAGAGGAGGAGAGAGAGAGAGATACTGACAGCGACAGAGAAAGTGAGAGTGAGAGTGGGAGAGAGAGAGAGAGAGAGAGAGAGAGAGATACAAAGGGACTGAGTGAGGGATAGAGTGATAGAGAGAAAGGAAAGAAGAGAGAGACAGAGAGGGAGAAAAACATTGAGTGAGAGCCACAGTGCAAGGAGAGAGAGAGGCAGATAGATAGAGAGAGGGGCAGATAGATAGAGAGAGAGGCAGATAGATAGAGAGAGGGGCAGATAGATAGAGAGAGAGGCAGATAGATAGAGGGAGAGGCAGATAGATAGAGAGAGAGGCAGATAGATAGAGGGAGAGGCAGATAGATAGAGAGAGAGGCAGATAGATAGAGAGAGAGAGAGAGGCAGATAGATAGAGAGAGAGGCAGATAGATAGAGAGAGAGGCAGTTAGATAGAGAGAGAGGCAGATAGATAGATAGATAGATAGATAGAGAGGCAGATAGATAGATAGAGGCAGATAGATAGAGAGAGAGGCAGATAGATAGAGAGAGAGGCAGATAGATAGAGAGAGAGGCAGATAGATAGAGGGCGGGGGAATAAGAGAAAGAAAGAGAGAGAGTGAGAAAGAGATAATGTGGAGCAGGAGAGGAAGAGATAATGGCAGGGTATGAAGGAAAGGAGATAAAGAGCAAAAGGGGTGGAATGGTATTAATATATGAGGTAGGAAAGAAGGTGTATGAGAGAGGGGGAGAGAGAGGGAAAGAGAGAGAGAAGGCCAGTGACATGTATACATATCTGTGTAATAATCTACTTGTTTGTTCACCTGTTATACTTGAATTAGTGAGGTGGAGTAAAAGTGTGTGTGTGTGTGTGTGAGAGAGAGAGAGAGAGAGAGAGAGAGAGAGAAAAGGAGGTGAGGAGTGTGAGTGGAGAAGAAAGAAGTGAGGAAGAAGTAGAGAAAGACTATAATGAGGCCAAATGCATTACGTGGTTAGTTGAAGAGAGAGGCGAAGAGCAAGGGAAAAAGACAGTGAGAGACAAGTGGGAGAGAGAAGTGTTAACGGTATGCTGTAGGATGGCGGTAACGGTAAAGAAAAATAGATATGTTTAGGATACAATATCTAGCAGAGAGTAATGTTCTGGCAAGGAGGTTAAAGAAACGCGGTGGAGGACGAGATGGGCATGGGAAGCAGATACATTAAGAGAGAAAGTTGTCAACTTCTTCCGTCGTGACTGTCTCTCCTTCCACCATCTCCTCCTGCTGCTTCTCCTTCAGCTCCGCAGTCGTTGAAGTAGACGGTGTATCTTTCTCCGTCTCCACCATTACCTCCTCTTGATTCTCCCCATCTTCCATTCTCTACTGCTGCATACTGGCCTCTGTCTGGCTTTTTTCCCTGCATTTCAGGTTGTAGGCCCTTGGAACACATTTTTCTTATGTACTCTTGTATCGTCCGAAAGGATGACGATCTCAGGTATGCTATCAATATCTGTTGGTGTGGCCTGGATTGTTGCTCTTACGTCCCTGCCACACCAGTTCTGGGTACTTATTTCTTCTAACTCCAATAGTGTCACCTCTTCTTTATGTTAGCGAAGGCTGCCCCCCGGAGCAACACTGGTTTGATTTCCGGGTCGAACGTGAGCACAGCTGCATCAGATATATTGTGAGCACGGAATCGAACCTTTACCACATTCTATCGACAGGACCAACACACAGTAATTCGAACAACTACCATTACGGCAACTTACAGGTTCAGAGCGAGTTCAACAGGATATGATAGGTATTTTACTGGTGCTACTTTGGCTGCCGAGCGCGCAACCTATACCAGCTTTTACCAATTTCCCGATGTCGTGATGCATGCAACGGGTTGTACTGCGTTACATGCTCTCAGTAGCGCCCCAAAAGCGACCTGACCAGTGCGACAGCCACAAATCGAGGCAAGGTACGATGGTCAGATGATAACAAATGCCATGTACATCTGCGCCACCTTCGCTCTCCCTAGCTGTGATAACGTGCTTCCAGACCAAATCTGAATTAGGACAGTTACTTTGCTTGAATAATTCACTTTTGGAAGCATGAGTGTGTCGTTCAACAACTTTAAACAACCCTTATTCCGGGAATTTTTGAGCGTGATGGGCTACTCAACCTGAAGAATATTCTAACTGGGCCCCACCTGCAAGGTCATGCGCTGTTTATCTTGATATCAGATCACCATGTCGCGCACATATGGTTGCGATACATGTGCCTGGTGTACCCTTATCAAGGGGGTTGTCATGATGGGTATAATTGACTTCGTATATTTTACACCAGTGTCACTTTGATGGCATGCACTGCTTTCTCACTCAATAATAATAATAATAATAATAATAATAATAATAATAATAATAATAATAATAATAATAATAATAATAATAATAATAATAATATTACTACCTAGATCAGATTCCAGGAAACCCCAAAATGGCAGAAGTTCAAAAGATAGTGCTCATGGGAACTGCCCATATCCTACGTAAAATACTGTCTATGTGATCTCAAATTTTAAAGCAAACACATAATTTTCTTATGGTTTCTTAAACATTCACTTGAACAAAACTGTACAAATCCAAATATATGGTACCCTAGGCATAACACCTACATGAACTTCTAACTTGTTGTCTCTTGAGGTCTCTGGGTGAGACTTGGATCCAACTTGTACAAATGCAAAACAAAAGTCAAACATAAAATAATAATAATAATAATGATAATAATAATAATATTTATAAGTTTAAAGCTTATAAGCGATCGCCATGCATTGACTAAGGTAAATAGTCTAATACTGAGGCATATTAGAAGAAAAAGCACTTTTTCCGTCGAGGGCCTATATGCCCCAGTATTTGACTACTTAGCATAGTCTATGCACAGTGATCGTTTATAAGCATTTTTTTTTTGTACGTACCTGACGCTTAAGAGAAAAGAAATTGTTGAAAGAAATTTAGTTGCTTAAATAAAAATTTTTAATTGGATTTCTTGTAATTTCTGGAAAAGATTTGAAGGGTACCATGACAATAAACAACATCAACAGTAAAAAGCTAAAGAACAGAAGACATCAAGTATTGATATGAATATATATATATTGTTTTGTAATATATAAAATATAAACCAATAAAATATCAGTGATATTGCAATACCTGGATATATTTAAATATGGAATGACAGAAGAGTGAAAAAAAACAGGAGGCCCACGATCTGTAGTGAAGGCTTGAAATATATGGTCCCTAAAAGAAGATAGATGTGATACCAATAGTTATTATATCGGTAGATAAGATGATCTCTAATAGATCAGATAAATAGTGATAGAGTGCCCCTCATATACAGAATCTATAATAGACTAGACAAATGATCTCTGAAAAAGAATAAAAGAATCTGATAGAATATTATAGATGTAGTAAATGAATACTAAACAGAGTTGAATTAAATAGATTACGATGGTAAGTATTAATAATCGCTTCTGGTAATAACTTACAGTTTATAATAATCTCAATTCCACTCTAAGTATATTAACTTGACTGGAGGGAAAGGCAAGAAGAATGATTGTCACTAAACGAAATCACTGATAATCTGACGGAGAAAGATAGTGTTTATCAAAATGACAATGAAAAGAGACCTGTATATTTATGGTGACAGGTACAGTATGAATTTTAACTGAAATATGTAGAATAACCTGAAATAATAGTGAAATAAATCACGTAGGATATTACAACCTAGGGCTAAATAATTTGACTTTAAGTATAAAAAGAAGTGTGTAGGCTGCAACATTGTAAAATAAACAGAAAAAAACAAGTGTAGACATGACAAGAGAAAAATGAATTCTATAACTTAAGCAGTGTCTAAAGTTAAGCTATTTATTATATGCAAGCTTCACGCAACAAACTCACAAAAGAAACAATTGATTTTGTAACAACAATACAAGTTTCAGCGTTTCTGGTTTCTTTTCTTTATACCACAGCAAGTTTTGTGTTAATGAACTGGAAAGGGCAGGTTTCATTTTCAAACAATACGATTGTTGTCCGGAGAATATGAAAATGATAACTCTATAATCGATATTGATTACAGAAAGGTTATCAATAATACTTGCATCATTTATCTTAACTTTAC
>NC_069008.1:13496024-13496812 GCF_001194135.2 Octopus bimaculoides | reverse complement strand
TCATCGAAGGTCTGTAGCTATCGGACGCTGACGAAGGGAAATAACCCTGAAATCCGGGTCCATTCGTGCTACGATCACGATGAGAGGGATAACTTCCCTTGGCAAAACAAACAGGACACAGTAGTGTGTCGATAAGCCAGCTGGAGGAGATGTCCTCCTGGGGCTAAAGCAACAGTAACATCCACCCCTAGCGGTCAGCCACACTTAAGTGGCAATACACTTGACTTTATCGTGCAGTTACTGTTAATACTTCATTTAGAGAATTAACATTGCTTGTTTTCACTTTTTCGATATCAGTGAAGAATTTCACTGGAAAAATATACATAAGGTTGCCAAGAATTTATATCTCTCATCGAAGGTCTGTAGCTATCGGACGCTGACGAAGGGAAATAACCCTGAAATCCGGGTCCATTCGTGCTACGATCACGATGGGAGGGATAACTTCCCTTGGCAAAACAAACAGGACACAGTATTGTGTCGATAAGCCAGCTGGAGGAGATGTCCTCCTGGGGCTAAAAAAACAGTAACATCCACCCCTAGGGGTCAGCCACACTTAAGTGGCAATACACTTCACTTTATCGTGCAGTTACTGTTAATACTTCATTTAGAGAATTAACATTGCTTGTTTTCACTTTTTCGATATCAGTGAAGAATTTCACTGGAAAAATATACATAAGGTTGCCAAGAATTTATATCTCTCATCGAAGGTCTGTAGCTATCGGACGCTGACGAAGGGAAATAACCCTGAAATCCGGGTCCATTCGTGCTACGATCACGATGGGAGGGAT
>NC_069008.1:13491713-13495817 GCF_001194135.2 Octopus bimaculoides | reverse complement strand
AGGCTCCGGCAGGGGATGGCGGCGAACCCTGCTCTAGTCTTCCACCACAACTTCCTCTCACTCTTACTTCCTGTTTCTGTTGTACCTGTAATTCAAAGGGGGTCAGCCTTGTCACACTGTGTCACGCTGAATCTTCCCCGAGAACTACGTTGAGGGTACACGTGTCTGTGGAGTGCTCAGACACTTGCACGTTAATTTCACGAGCAGGCTGTTCCGTTGATCGGATCAACTGGAACCCTCGACGTCGTAAGCGACGGAGTGCCAACAACAACAACAACAACTGTTTGTGTAACGCAGGTTCAGTTCTGTCGGGTTGTGCGTTTTCTTCATTTTGTTGGGTATTTACAGTATGAATTTATTCTTGTATGTTTTTGGAGGGTGTTGCATAGCAGTGTGCCCTTATTCAACTATTTTTTAGTATTTATGATTATCCGTCGCCGTTCTTTTCTTTGGTTCTGTTATGGGTTCCGTTTATTATTATTATTATTATTATTATTATTATTATTATTATTATTATTATTATTATTATTATTATTATCAAACTAGCTATTATAATTTTCTTTTTTCAGGAAGTGAATGGATTAAAATCTATGCCATATCAATGAAAGCAGATTCGTTCGTCTATAATTCCTTCCTCAATATAGGAAGTCCTTCCACTTGGAATGTGGACAAGTGCAATGGTATCTACTGTCCTAATTTCTTCCGACACCCTCTACTTGATTTCTGGAACCGTTTACCAATCGAGCAGGTATATATAAACACAAACACGCTACATATATCCTTAGTGATTACAGCTGTAAATTTGCTCATTGGGGTATTTACATTAAATGTGATACGTAAATAGTTATTTTAATCTTATACTGCTTCTATTGCATATAACAGATCTTTGTTCATCTGGGCGGCTCTTCACAGCACCAGTGATTGTTTACTCATTGTTTCCTTATATATCTGTGGCGATATCTCTTCTCTAAGCAAGTAGTTGGTTGTGAGTATACACCATTGACAGGACTCCCAAAGCGGTAGAAATGCATGTAGCTGTTTCACACGCCGTTGTTGGAACGATGTTCGTCTCCCTCCTATACATATTGTATTTTTAAACCCAGCATATTAATTATTGATATTATCTCTGAACAAACACTGCAGTAAATTTGCCCACGACGATGTGTTTCACATTAACTATCACACACACACACACACACACACACACACACACAAACATATATATATACATTTTCATTTCTTCAGGTGAAACTTGTAATATACAAAAAGCAAACAGCTGTTGTAACGATGGTGTTTGATGGACGTAATACAACCATTGAAAACTGGTTCTCTCCGAACAACTTAAAAAGTTCCCCATGGAAGGATCTAGAACCAGGGCGTACCAATTATTTCTCACTCGCTGGATTTCGGTAGTTCCTATTATCACATTTTGTTACGTAATTACCTGTACATTGTGTTTTCGAATTCCGATTTGATCTTTAATCTTCGGGAGTTCAATTCAAAAATATGAACCAATGGAATACCACACCGATGTTATTAATTATATGCCTATTCTCAAAAATTCTTGACGTAGTACCATCGTTTGAAATCAACAGGGATTGGCTTCTTATAACTGAACCTCCCGTTCCTTGTAGTTGGGCGAAATCAAACTATAACCCTACAATTTTTTACTCTAAAACAGATTTGAAAACCACATGGAACAATGGCAAGTATTTCGTCGTCGTCTGAATGTTTATAACCTTGTCTTTTTGTTTTAATAAGAGCAGGTTTACCAAAACACAAACACGCGCTAACACACACACTCGCGCAGTTATGCGCACTTATATTCATTAAACAAATTAAGTAAGGCGGCCGAGTTGGCACAGTCTTTAGCACATCGGGCAAAATGCTTCATTCATCCTTACGTTTTGAGTTCAAATTGAGTCGAAATTTGCATTTTACCCTTTGGAGGTCTATTTTTGAGAAATATAGCTTAAACTCTTTGCGTATTATCAATGTTATATCTAGGAATTATTTAAAGGTGAATCAGCAGCTTCTGTCTATCTATCTGTCTGTCTGTATTTTCTGATCCAATCTCTTTTAGTTTCCTTTCTTTTCAAGCGTTAAAATAATACATATATTAGTTTCAAACATTGGCACAAGGCCAGTAATCTCGAGAGAGAAGATATATCGATCACATTGGCCTCAGTGTTTAACTGGCACTTATTTTATGGACCTCCAAAGGATAAAAGGAAAAGTCAATCTCGATTCAATTTGAACTCAAAACGTATGGATGGATGAAGCATTTTGCCCGGTGTGCTAAAGATTGCGCCAACCCACTGCCTTACTCAATTGCCTAATGAGTATAAGCGCGCGCATCTGCGCGAGTGTGTGTGCTAGCGCGTGTTTGTGTTTGTTTGTTTATGTGTGTGTGCGTGTACGAATTTTAATTTTAATTGTTTAGCTCTAGTTCAAGACATGAAACAGTTGAACAAGAGATAGGTTTTGTCAGGAAAGTATTGTAAGTTGGTTTATAAGTGCAGCTTTATAGGATAATAACAACAATAATTGAAAGTGGACCATTTTTTTTCTTTTATCCCATACAGATCTCAACGGCGTTTCTATGTGTCAAACTATCATGACGTTTGCTCAAAAGACAGGGGTTGGCTCTTTATAACTGAACCTCCCGTTCCTTGTAGTTGGGCGAAATCAGACTATAACCCTACAATTTTTTACTCTAAAACGGATATGAAAACCACATGGAACAATGGTAAGTATTTCATCATCGTCTGAATGTTTATAACTTTGTCTTTTTGTTTTAATAAGAGCAGGGTTACCAAAAACGTATTTAGCTACGGAACTCTTTTATGATTTTCCAAAAATCAAGGAATCCATATTTCTATTTTACATGCTTCAAACTCAACTTTAATTAACCTTTATCCATTTTATCCAGTCTTGTTCTCAGACTTTAAGTTAGCCCCTGTTTCCTTTCATAAGTCCTTACTCTGGTACTTCAAACAAATTGGATGCATACATCCTACAGGATGCATGGAGGCCAGCGAAATGTGCTCCGTAGTTCACATGTCATACACAGGACAAGTAAAGGATTAAATAAAACAAATTATTCGTAACAGCCCACATCCCCACTCCCAATAGATATTTGATAAGATTTGGTTTTTTTTTTTAAAGCTGGATATTTGTATAATGTTTTGACCTTTAGTTGTTTCAGTTATCGCACTGCGACCATATTGGAGCATTACCTTGAAAGGTTTTAGTCGAACAAACCGATCCAAGTACTTATTACACTTAAAGGCAGCTAATTATTCTATCGGAATATTTTGCTGAACCGCTAAGTTACGATAGTTACCAGTTAAAATAAAGTATTTCGAGAAGTATGTGATATTTGGATGGTAAAAGGGGGGACGACCCTCTGGGGTGGCTAACAACAAGTGAATCGTGTAAATCAGTCGGCTGCCATGAACACTCTGCGAGGAGTTGAGCTCCGAAACGATTTTTATAAGGTGGACAGGGTGGTTAGTAGAACATTCGAGGAAACCATATCACGTCACAGCCTCACGCACATTTGTCGATTGATAGATCAATTACGTGCAACTCTTGTGGATCACTTCTGGTCCTTAACCGTGTATCTAGCAGCTAGAGTTTGAATTCCCGCTATATATACAATTGAGGATGCTTGGAATTACTGAAAATGCTTTGAAATAGTAATGTGCATGCTACATTTTACACAATGTTTTAGCTAACGAAAGAAACCAAAGATTAAACTCTTATACAATATGATTCTGCTACTGTACGATTTAGTAGAAGCAGCAGCAGCAGCAGCAGCAGCAGTAGTAGTAGTAAGTAGTAGTAGTAGTAGTAGTTATTGATTTTGCTATTCTTGATACTTCCAGGATATGGAAAAGCTGATTCCATGGCCATATTCATCCAGCTGAGAGAAAATTTACCAATCACAGGATATCTACAGCAAATATTGATGTTGTTGTTGTCGCTATCGTTGTTGTTGCTGTTGTTGCACTCCATCCATATCAGATTGCCAACACTATTAAAGATTTCTCAACTATTTTTCTTTTTATCAATCTGGTGACAGGTTGAGCCGCTGATTAC
>NC_069008.1:13485697-13487575 GCF_001194135.2 Octopus bimaculoides | reverse complement strand
TTTTACAGGAAAGGGGAGATAAATCTATAATTTTTTACATTGGCCACTATTTGATTCTTATAATAGTTAGGGTAAATCTTTAATTTTCTATATGGATTTATATTTAATTCCGGCTTATATTTTCCGATAAATGAGGCCTCTTTATTTAGTTGTACTTGTGTTCAGGTCCAAATAGCAAATTGATTTAATGGGAAGATTAGAAATTGTGGTTGCAGTTGTCCTGCACATATGTCAATGTGTTCACTGAGATATATCTGGCGATATTGTGGGGAGGATATCTTCTGTCTTTGGACTGTATATCTCCGTCTGATCGACAATCCTTTCGACCCTATATGGTTTTTATGGCAAAACAAGATGGCTTATTCGCAATTTATATTGGTGAAACAAACAATTCCCTTTGACAACGTGTAAGAATCCACAGACAACACATCCTACAAGAGGAACAAGTTCCGAAAGGCAATGGGAATACGTTTCATCAAAAAACTTTCTCCAAAATTAAATGCTTCAAAGAGAAGCAGAGATATTATACATGAATACCCCTTCAGGGGAAGCAAATTATGAACACTACATTAGTTATCTCACACAGCTGTCGCGTCCAGCCAGTACAGCAGGGGGAAAATAATGCAATTACTTGAATGGTCCAATGAACGCTGTATTGCTGTCAAAGTAACATCAATGTATACGAGATGGTTTTGGCGTTTGTCAAAAAAGTTTCTTCATAATCATTTTACCACTTTATCTTTCAATAGTAATGATGATGGATGAAGAGAAAACAATTATATTAAACTGTTACTGTTGTTCCTGAATGTGGTTCCAGTGTTAATAACGTAATTCTCAGCTCTATTTATGCAAACAAAATACATGGTCAGATATATACATAATATTGGGATTTTGGCAAATGTTCTTAAAGACTCACAATATTTACGTATATCTGGGGAAAATATTTGAGCCGTTTCACCACTGATTAGGAAGAATAAATAAAGTAGCTACATAGCAAAGGGATTCGTGTAAAATATCTCTTTAGAATTATCTTATCCAAAGAAGCAAGAAAAATAAATTCTACAAAATGATGAACGATACTCAAAAATATATTTAAGCGGGTCCTGTTTTGTTATATAATTTACATCTTACAAAGCTATTTATTTATTTGTGTGTTTCAGCCAAGTGGCTGCGGTCATGCTGGTGCACCTATGTATACAATGTACACTTTATTGCGCACCTCATTCGAGATGTTTGATTAAATGCACATAGAGAATAGACTGAATTGTAAACAGTACAGTATTCAAATTACTTTTATATATCTGACTTTATTTTCCTAATTTATCAATGTTGTACTAATGAAATGTTTAGTGATTGTTTGTGTAAAACATGGGATTACACAAAACATCTGATTTAGCTTTACAGGTGTGAGAATTTATATTTTAAAATCAATCAACATTAGAACGAATGTGCGTTTTCATTGGACTTTGAACTTTATTATTTTCGTACTTTTATTTTCAAACTGCTCCGACATAAGAATCGCTTTCCTTCTTTTCTTCTTCATCTTTTTCTTTTTTTTCCCATCCTATTTTCTAAAATTGACATCTTGAAAGATCTTTTAGCCACTGCCTTCTACTATGTGTATAATGAGAAAATATGTATATTTAAAAATATGTTTAAGGGAATGAAATGATAAAAGAAAGAGGAATTGTAATGACCTTTCAATGGGTTGACATCAAATTGACAAAACACACTCTCTCTCTCTCTCTTTCTCTCTTTTACTTGTTTCAGTCATTTGACTGCGGCCATGCTAGAGCACCGCCTTTAGTCGAGCAAATCGACCCCAGGACTTATTCTTTGTAAGCCCAGTACTTATTCTATCGGTCTATTTTGCCGAAC
>NC_069008.1:13481503-13485193 GCF_001194135.2 Octopus bimaculoides | reverse complement strand
GTCTACTAAATAAAACAAAACAAAAAAACATCCGATTCACATAAAAGACGAGGAAATGTTCTGATTTTATTATTTTGGTTTTAATTTTTATTTTCTTGAAGAGTTCGGTTAAACGAACGAAAGCGCTAATAAAAAAAGTATCCAAAATTCTAACTGCCTCCTTTTTTATCAATATATGACATCTGTACAAAACTTCAAACATTCAATACATACATACATACATACATACATACATACATACATACATACATACATACATACATACATACATACATACATACATACATACATATGCAGGGTGCGATGGGTAAATTGTCACCATTTTAAATTTTTTATATCGCGCATGCACATAGTTTGTTTTTAATTTTATCGATTATACAGAATAGCAGGGTCAGTCGGGCACCGTCTGTGAGAAAGACGGCACCATAATGCATTTCACTCTGCCAGAAATTTGGAAACGACCTGCTGTACTGTTTGGCATTCACGCCGAAAGCTCCAATACGAACATTTCAGAATGTTTGGGTGTCAATCTGCGGACAGTGCAGGGGATTCGGAAAGAGTTGAATTCATCTAATGATGATAGCGAAGATACGGCATCTCGGAAAACTCACTCAGACATTTTTGAGGTAAAGAACAAAAAATTCATTCCAAGTGGTGCTAAAGAAAATAGGGCGCAAACTGTTCTTGTTAATTAAAGTGTAAATTTACAAGAAAATAAAATGAATTACATCCCCTTCTATTTCTTAGAGAAAGAAATTATCGGCTGGCAGCGTCGTTAGCACGCCGGGCGAAATGCTTAGCAGTATTTCGTCTATCTTTACGTTCTGAGTTCAAATTCTACCGAGGTTGATTTTGCCTTTCGTCCTTTCGAGATCGATAAATTAAGTACGTACTTGGAGTCGATCTAATCGACTGGCCCACTCTCCCCAAATTCCAGGCCTTGTGTCTACATTGTTGTTGGCACTCCGTCGCTTACGACGTCGAGGGTTCCAGTTGATCCGATCAACGGAACAGCCTGCTCGTGAAATTAACGTGCAAGTGGCTGAGCACTCCACAGACACGTGTACCCTTAACGTAGTTCTCGGGGATATTCAGCGTGACACAGTGTGACAAGGCTGACCCTTTGAATTACAGGCACAAGAGAAACAGGAAGTAAGAGTGAGAAAAAGTTGGGGCGAAAGAGTACAACAGGGTTCGCCACCATCCCCTGCCGGAGCCTCGTGGAGCTTTAGGTGTTTTCGCTCATTAAACACACACAACGCCCGGACTGGGAATCGAAACCGCGATCCTATGACCGCGAGTCCGCTGCCCTAACCAATGGGCCATTGCGCCTCCACTGTGTCTATAGTAGAAATGATTATTACGTAAGATTTCATCAATAATCATAGGAAGTAACTCTACAGTCCTAGTTGGTGGAAGGGAGATAATCTCAAAAACTTTTCCACTAAGAAATGTTTTAAAACTAAGTCAAAAATTGTACGCGGATTTGTTTCTGCAATTTATTAAAACAAAAGCAGGAATTGAGCAATTACCTCAGTTTTCCCCGGGTTCTTCCATGCCTTTCGATGCATTTTTTCCAGTAATTCACAAGCTTTCTTATTCCGTCGGGGAAGAAGGTTTTCGGCTAATCTTGCAGCTGTTTATGTACCGCTTACTGCGCTTCTTTATCCGTGGCAAATCAAAGACTGCGTAAAGCACTGGTTCCCAAACTTTTTCGGGCTGCCACCCCCTTGACACCCGGGCCACATTCCTAGAGCCTCCCTTACTCACCAACACAAGTATAGACCACTCTCTGCAGCAAACTTCAAAAACAACAGTATTTCACGAATAAAACTTAACCTAATTAACCCATTATTCGTCCCAGCAGCGGCCAGTGAGAGCAAGAGATGTTATTTCAATACAAATGTTACAGTAACTGGCCTGTCCAGAGTGTACATACGTTATGTATGGTACACAGATAGCTATATCAGTCTGTGTTAAAATGTGCATTGACATTCCCCAAATCCGTCTATACATTTCGTTGATCAGTCTGAAAGTATCTTCACAATGAGATCTACACCAAAGATGCGTGTGTAAACACTCACACGCATATAAACACACATATTCACACACACACACACACATACACACACGCACGCACGCACACGAACATGTAGAAATGTGTAAATGTAAACGCGAAAGTACAGACGAGTGATACATTTTAGTAAAAATCCACGAAACACCACAGATATATGAACGATATCTTCTCGGGTTAAACACCTTAGCAAAGTGCTAAATAAACACGAAATGAATTCTAGTCAAGCTAAGCGAAATAATATAACCACTTGCTCTCTTATTTCTTTACTGCCCCCTGTGGGGCTAAACATAGAGGGGACAAACAAGGACAGACAAAGGGATTAAGTCGACTACATCGACCCAGTGCGTAACTGGTACTTAATTTATCGACCCCCGAAAGGATGAAAGGCAAAGTCGACCTCGGCGGAGTTTGAACTCAGAACGTAACAGCAGACGAAATACCGCTAAACATTTCGCCCGGCGTGCTAACGATTCTGCCAGCTCACCGCCTTTAACCAGTTGCTCTCTGCTACATTAGACACGCCTTATTTTATCCAACAAGAAAGAATAAAACCCCAAATATCTGACCCGATAGAGTGTGATTTATCTAATTCGCTTATAAAATATTTCTTTGAAGACTGAAACATGGAAACTAAAGAATGAATGTGAAATAACGAATTTCACAGAAACGTATAAATATTTATGCTCGAAGAAAGCCTGATTTCTGTGCGTAAAACATTGTTATTGTTCAAATTATACAATTCAGTATTCTGAATACATGACGATAAATGTTCTCATGGAGATTAGAAAGGTTTTTATTTTATTATTATATGGTCTCGTGTTTTTTTTTTTTATCTACTTGACGGTTCTAAGTTTGGAATAACAAAAAAGAAAACAAGAAAAAAACATCCTCACACAAACACTTTCTCTACCGCCTCTCTCTCTCTATACCTCGGTCTACCAATCTATCTGTCTCTCTAACTACCTATCCATATCTCTCTCTCTCTCTCTCTCTCTATCTCTCTCTCTCACTTTCACCCTCTCTACCACCTCATTACATATATTTACTTTATAATTCCTCCTCTTCTCGTGCTTGATATTTAAATTCTGCCACTAGTGAGGGAGAAAGAGAGAGTGGGACAGACTAAGAGAGAGAAAGATAAGAGAAACAGAGAGAGGGAGAGAGAGAGAGAAAGAGAGAGTGAGAGAGACCGGGAGAGAGAAAGAGAAGAGAAAGAGAGAGAGAGAAAGAGAGAGAGAGACTGAGACAGAGAAAGAAAAGAGAAACAGCATGGGAGAAAGAGAGAGAAACAGACAGACATAGAAAGAGAAGAGAAACAGAGAGGGAGAGAGAGACAGAGAGATTGAGATAGGGAAAGAGAAGAGAAACAGAGAGGGAGAAAGAGAGTAGAGAGAGTGAGAGACATTGAGACAGAGAAAGAGAAGAGAATCAGAGAGGGAGAAAGAGAGGAGAGAGAGAGTGAGAGACATTGAGACAGAGAAAGAGAAGAGAATCAGAGAGGGAGAAAGAGAGGAGAGAGAGTGAGAGACATTGAGACAGAGAAAGAGAAGAGAATCAGAGAGGGAGAAAGAGAGGAGAGAGAGTGAGAGACATTGAGACAGAGAAAGAGAAGA
>NC_069008.1:13479629-13480351 GCF_001194135.2 Octopus bimaculoides | reverse complement strand
GAGTGTGTCTGGAGTGCGTCGGACGTCAAAACGGATGAAAACAGAAGAAGAAACCGGTTTACCTGTGTTCGAATGAGTTGGACGTTAATTCACCTGAACAGAAACGAAAGAACGCGCACGAATGTGTGTGTGTGTGTGTGTGTGTGTGTGTGTGTGTGTGTGTGTGTATGAAGTAAATATATGTTTCTGCGTGTATGTGTGTGAAGTGAGGTATGCGTGTGTGTGAGGTATGCCGATTTGACGTCCGATTCACACGCACACACACACAAAGATCCGTAACGTTAATTTGGTTGCAAACATACGAAATAATGCGTGTGTGTATGTGTGTGTGAAGTGAGTGTATGTTTGTGCATGTATGCGTGTGTATGTGTGTGTGTGTATGAAATGAGTGTGTGTATATGAAGTGAGTATGCGTGTATGTGTGCGTGTCTGTGTGTGTGAGGTGAGGGTGTGTGTGTGTGTTGTGTGAAGTGAAAGTATGTTTGTGCGTGTGTGTGCAAGTGAGTGTGAAGTGAGAGAGTGTGTGTGTGTGTGTGTGCGTTTTTGCGTGTGCTTGTACGTTTGTGCGTGTGTGTGCATGTGTGTGTGAAGTGGGTGTGTGTCTGTGCGTGTGTATTTGTGCGTGTGCGTGTGTATGTGTGCGTGTGAAGTGAGTAGTGTATGTAAATTAGTATTGGGTAGGTACAACGTCACATCAGCTGAAAACAGACGAGAAAATTTAC
>NC_069008.1:13479178-13479529 GCF_001194135.2 Octopus bimaculoides | reverse complement strand
TACACATATGGATATATATACAGATATATGTAGATATATATGTGTATGAATGTATGAATGCATGCATGTATGGATGCATATGTGTATGCATGTGTGTTTGTTCAGCGTTCTGGTCTATAGTGCATTCGATGCACCTTGCAGCATTTCACCGTACTTCACTGCACTTCAATTTGCAGCTTTGCACTGACTTGCACTTATCTCCTTGATAAAATGTCGCCCAGGCCAAGATGTTCCAACGCCAAAGGCCTCCTTCTTGTAAACTAAGTCACAAAGCCAACGTGACCACTGTCGTCACCGCCGCGATCATCGTCAGCACTACCACCACCACCTTCACCATTGTAGCCCCCCCCC
>NC_069008.1:13477515-13478015 GCF_001194135.2 Octopus bimaculoides | reverse complement strand
TGGTGGTGGTGGTGACGGTGTTGATGGTGGTGGTGCTGGTGGTTGCGACGTTGCTGATAATGGTGGTAGTGGTGACGGTGGTGGTGTTGTAATGATGATAGGGGTGGTGGAACTAAGTGAGGTGCATTTTGAGTGATAGTTGAGGTGAAAGTAGTCATCGTCGTCGAAGAAGAAGTAGTAGTAGTAGTAGTAGTAGTAGTAGTAGTAGTAGTAGTAGTAGTGGTGGTAGTAGTAATGACGGCGATGTGGTGGTAATGTTAGTGTTAAGGCGGCGAGTTAGCAGAATCGTTAGCACGCCGAGCTGAATGCTGTGGCGTCATTTCATCTGCCTTTGCGTCCTGAGTTCAAATTCCGCCGAGGTCGACTTTGTCTTTCATCATTTCAAGGTCGATAAATTAAGTATTAGTTCCGTCCTGAGGTCGATCTAATCGACTGGCCCCCTCCCCCAACATTTCAAGCCTTGTGCCTATAGTAGAAAGGATTATTATTATTATTATTAT
>NC_069008.1:13477067-13477505 GCF_001194135.2 Octopus bimaculoides | reverse complement strand
CACCACCACCACCACTATCAACATGAAATAACTACTACTACTACTAATAATAATAATAGTAATAATAGTAATAATAATTATAATTATACTGCGACGACCAGCAGCGGCGGCTGCAGCACCACCAGCGCGCCATCACCGTCTCCATAAGCACAGGCATCACCACCACGACCATCACCATCATCACCAACATGACATAACCACCAAACTACTTCTATTTCTACTTCTGCTGCTTCTGCTGCTGCTGAGAAGGCAAGTGAGCTGTCCTGCACTCTGCTCCGATATTGTTAATGATCGATTGTTTATGCCTGACTGGATCCTGGTGACTGGTCTGGTCTGGTCTGGTCTGGTCTGGTCTGGCATTCACTTCAAAGATTTCCTCGTCAGGCAATTTATGCTCAATGGTTTTATTGGTGTTGCTGTTGGTGGTGATGATGGTGG
>NC_069008.1:13474583-13476033 GCF_001194135.2 Octopus bimaculoides | reverse complement strand
GTGTATTTGTGCCCTTCAAGTTTGTATCATGGTAGACAACAGGTTAACTGCTGTCGAGTGGTGAGCCTATTTTCCTGTTTTGTCCCCCAGTTTTGGGGGATAGGTCAATTGATTTTGTTTTCCAGTTTGCGTTTTCCTTAACAACATGGAGAAAACAACAAAACACGGTGATGCTCATATGTGAGAGAGGGGGAGAGAGCGAGGAGCGTCACCAAATGTCAATAAGAGAGAGTGTGAGTGTGGTAAAGGACTAAGCGCTTAAAAAAAAAAGAAAAAAAAAAGCAGACGACAACTGTATTTTTGTTGAAAAAAGAAGAAAAATGACAGCAGGACCAGTTTTTTTGGAGAAAGGATCTCTAGCTAGGTATATGACACACGAACTGGCATCCGGACGCAGGTTCGTGTGATATCGCTAGCTCTCGGAGCTAATCAACAGCAGTATTCGTCCTGTTTCTCTGGACTGCCATGTTAGTTTGGCAATAAATATTAACACCCAATACTGCTGCTGTATCTCTCCTTTAGAGAAATTTAGAAATTATAATATATATAATGAATATAATAAAAATTGACAATTTTTTAATCTTATGTTCATTTTGGAAACAAATGATACAATATTACATAAGCATTTTATAAGCATTTTATAATATTACTTTATTTTCTGGAAACTCGCCGCGTACTGGCAGCTGATGGCTCGCGAACCGGCACCGGTCTGCGGATCACCACTTTGAGTAGCACTGGTCTAGCGACAAGAATTCACCAAGGGAGGGAATAAGAAATAAAATCATGCGATAAAGTCATTCTAGTACCAGTTATTTCCCTTGGACCATGGTTCTAAAAGTTTTGGCACACGGCCCAGCACTTTCGGGCGTTTGGGTCGGGTCAGTCGATTACATCGCTCACAATAACCCGTCTGCTACTTATTTTATCGATCTCGTAAAGATGAATGGCAAAGTCGACCTCGGTGGGATTTGAAATCCGAACGTGAAGGCGGGCGAGATGCTACTCAGCGTTTTGCTTAGTAGGAAATTATATTCTTTTTCTTTTTCCTTCCTTTTGTTTCAGGGATTAGACTGCGGCCATGCTGGAGCACAGACTTGAAGGATCTTAGTCGAATGCATCCACCCCAGTACTTGGTTTTTAGCACAGAATTTTGTCAGTGAACAGGTCGCGGTCTCAAAGCGACGAAAATATTTTGACAAATTAAATTTAAATGTTGAAGTGAATCTGACAACTTTTGTGTGTTATTTTAAATGGCTTATAAACACCGTATTTTTCTTTATTGATTATATCGTGCATACAAACATATAAACATACATACATATATCTAGGTACATGTGGAAATTATTTAACCAGTTATTTCTAAGGCCGCAATTTACTCACACGCAGCATCTTTGAGTTTGTCGCTAATTCAGTTCTTAACGAAACTGTTAACATCTTTGAAGAGGCATAA
>NC_069008.1:13472066-13474478 GCF_001194135.2 Octopus bimaculoides | reverse complement strand
GGTTGTGAGGTAAAATATCGTGAAAAAAATATAAGGCAAAAAATTGGATTTAAGTATAATTAACTTTTTTATTTAAAAAATAAACTCTATTTTAATTAAGCTTAAATGATAGAGTTCAATTCAAGGAATTCCATGGTATTAATCTCATGCAATTAAATTTTAAAAGAAAAAAAAGTTATGAGTGTTTGTTTCTCAAATTTGAGGGTGATAATAAAGTTCTATACTTTTTTAATGAATATAGTTCTATAAGGGGACTTTTAATATATGTCACCGGCATCATTGAGGTAAAGAAAAAAATTATCGACAACATCGCTAATTTGCATTTACCTTAATTACGTCATCTGCATTAATTAATATAATTATATCATGTAAACACAGTCCTATGATATCCGAGTCGAGGAACAGAATCGTAGTAGTTTATATTGACAGGAATTTCTCAGTTTTTAAGACTTCTCAAAGAATCATTCAAGGATAGTTGTAGTTGAATAATATTCTTAAGGCCGCAATTTACTCACATGCAGCATCTTTCAGAGCTTTGTCGCTAATTCAGTTCTTAACCAAATCGAAAACTGTTAACATTTTTGAAGAGGACTGGTCCCTGTAAGTAACGCCTCCAACCATGTTTAGATCTAAATAACTTTTTTTATTTTGAAAGTAAAATATATTTACCTTAGCTTAAATGATAGATGAAAGCACGAGGAATTTCATAGTTTCGGTCCATGCAACAAAAATTTGTATTAAAAAGTTGTGAGGTAAAATATCGTGAAAAATATAAGTAAGGCAAAAATTGGATTTAAGTATAATTAACGTTTGTATTTTTAAAAAGAAATCAACTATATTTTGATTAAGCTTAAATGATAGACACTTTTCAATAAGGTAAAATGTTAGATTATTAATTGACACATTATTAATTAGCATACTAGCATAGCCTGGAAAAAACATGAATTACATGGAAAAACGCGAGCAAGAGAAATAATATTCTTAAGATTATAAACCTGGAAAAGTACAGGACAAGTTATCACATCTGGTAAAGTACAGAACAAGAAGTTTTTTACTTAAAATATTGCAGCTAAAATTAAAATTTGAATATTGAAAATGATTTGATTTTAATTTACAAAGTAGCATTATAATTAAAAACAGTACCATCATTTTGTTAAAATATTGATGCGGTAGAGTACTTAAAAAATGAGAGCCAGAGGTACCAATATAGCTAAAGTTTTATGCAAAGAAGAATAGTTATAAATGGTAGGCAAATTCATTATATAAGAAAATAGGCTAAAATGTGAAGACTTGGCAATAACTTAGGCAGTAACTGTGAATTTATTGTTACAGGTAGAGTTTACTGTAATATATAACTAATTTTTGTATTATTCTATTTATTGTACTAATTATGTACCACTATTATTTTTTATAACTTATTTTCAAATTTCTTATTATTCATTAATGATTTAAAAAATTATCTTTTTTTAAATGCAAAAAATATTTTACTTGTTTTTATATTTTCAATAAAAGTAACAAGTAATAACAAATAGAAGTAATAACTTGTAATAAAATTTTTAGTTTTAATAAATGCTAATATTCTCTAAATCTAGATATTTTATTTGAAATTTTATCCTTAGCTGCAATATTTTAGGTAAAAAATTTTCTTGTTCTTAACTTTACCAGATGTGATAACTTGTCCTGTCCTTTTCCAGGATTATAATTTTAAGAATATCATTTCTCTTGCTCGCATTTTTTCTTGTAATACATATATGCTAGTATGTACGACAAAAAGAACAACAATGAGAAATAAGCGAGGAAGAGAATCACGGTATAGGACCAATGGATATTGTGAGGTTTTCATTAACTTATAATATTTGATAAATAGTCAAAGGTAGCGGTCACCTTGTAGGCATGGACTTCGTAACTGGCGATCTTTTGATTGGTTAACTAGGTTTTAAGCGGATAAAGATGGCAATGGAATCACCTTTTCCCTGATCTGAAAATAACACGAATAAGGACAACAATAAGAACAACACGAACATAGGTAATGGCAAATATTATTATTGATAGTCCTGTGTGCGGTGCAGGCGAAGCTGTGTGGTGAGAGGTTTGCCTCCCAATCACATGGTTACGGTTTCAGTCCCACTGCATGGTGTCTTGGTAAAAAGTTTTCTATTAAGGCCACGGACTAATCAATCATTTATGTGTAGATTTGGTAGACGGAAACTGAAAGAAGCCTGTAGAGTATATATATATATATATATATATATATATATATATGTGTGTGTGTGTGTGTGTGTGTGTGTGTGTGTAGTAGTAGTAGTTTTTAGCACTGGCATAAGACAAAACTTTTGCTAAAGAAGGCTTAGTCAATTAAATCGTTCCAGTGCTTGAATGATATACTTCATTTTATGGAGACCAAGAGACGGA
>NC_069008.1:13468688-13471992 GCF_001194135.2 Octopus bimaculoides | reverse complement strand
TCATTGCTTTAGTTGACAGAGAGAGTGGAGGCACAATGGCCCAGTGGTTGGGGCAGCGGACTCGCGGTCATAGGATCGCGGTTTCGATTCCTACACTAGGCATTGTGAGTGTTTATTGAGCGAAAACACCTAAAGCTTCACGAGGCTCCGGAAGGGGATGGTGGCGAACCCTGCTGTACTCTTCCACCACAACTTTCTCTCACTCTTTCTTCCTGTTTCTGTTGTGCCTGTAATTCAAAGGGGTCAGCCTTGTCACACTCTGTGTCACGCTGAATATCCCCGAGAACTACGTTAAGGGTACACGTGTCTGTGGAGTGCTCAGCCACCACTTGCACGTTAATTTCACAAGTAGGCTGTTCCGTTGATCGCATCAACTGGAACTCTCGACGTCGCAAGCGACGGAGTGCCAACAACAAGTTGGCAGAGAGACCAAGTAAAAAGGTTAAAGAAATACTTACTGCTATCCCATAGGGTTCTCGAATTTCGTTTAGAGTAGAGAAGTTGAGGATAACTACTGAGTTGCTCATAATAACACATATGCCTGGCTTCGGCGATTAACATCCAACCCCAATCTCCAACACAGCCTCCATATTCAGATGACACATAGAAACGACGAATACTGTAAATGGGGGAAAAAAGCCACAGTTGTAGTTATTGTTTTGTTGTTGCTGTCGTTAATAGATGTTGTAGTTTAGAAGTTTGCCTCGCAATTACGTAAATATGAGGCAACCTGGCTTCGAAGTTCGAACCACACTGCTCAGTGATACATTGAACAAGTAGTGTCTTCTACTCTATAGTCCACCAAAACTTTCGTAGACCATTACTTGTGTGTAGGACAATAATCAAAAAGGACGGTTCCTGTTACATGTGGAGTAAGCTTTATTTTTACGACAGTATGGTGTGATTTTAGTGATATTTAGTGACTGCCATTTCTAGCAGCTGAAGTTATTATGTAGGCAGTGCCTATATTAACTGTTTTTGTAATTCCAGATCCCCAAAGAATTTCCCAAAATGTCCCTATGGAGTCTTCGATTGACTTGCAAATTCAACATCATCACCAGTCATAAAAAAATAAGTATATGTCATTAAATATCATTAACTATAAAATTACGACAAACGTAAATAAACAAACGAAGTTTGCATTTTAGAGGCGTTGAGATGTCTTAGAAAGTTAAAAAAGTGATTTTAAATTCTCAATCGCAGAATAATATAGCCTGGACAGGATAAACTACCCCTATTTTGATGGGAAACAGTGTAGGTGGCTAGCTGTGGACTCGAACTCACATCCTCGTGATTACATGTCACGATGCTTTGACCGATTAAGCTAAACTACCCACTACAATTTCCTCTGCAAATTAAGATATATAAATCTCGCTTTTATGAGACGCTCTCATATGTTAAATTCAAATTACGACAAACGTAAATAAGTCTCATAAAAGCGAGATTTATATATCTTAATTTGCAGAGGAATTTGTAGTGGGTAGTTTAGCTTAATCGGTCAAAGCATCGTGACGCGTAATCACGGGGATGTGAGTTCGAGCCCCCAGGTAGCCACCTACACTTTTCTCTGCAAAATAGGGGAAGTTTATCCTGTTCAGGCTATATTATTAGCATTATTCTGCGATTGAGAATTTAAAATCATTAACTATGTTTTTTTTTTGCAGGATCGGAAAAGGAAGCAAAATACAAATTTTATTATATTTATTCGTAAGTAAATGGATCTCGGTCTGTTTCGAAAACGTCTAATAGTATTCAGTTGTTTGGTTAAACGAAATTCCTGTTCAATGAATTAGTAGCGCGTAAAACTGGTCGAGCAATTGAAACCAGGAATTTATAATCCCGAGTTGAATATCTTGACCACTAGAGCAAGTACCTTCACAGATACACACATGTAAAACATGGAAAACAAACCTCATCCAGCTATTCTGATTATATGTCTGTGCACACGTTTGAATGTGGTGTGTGCCAGAGGGTTTGCAAATCCAATGGAGGTCTTAAAAGACATGTTAGGATCCACAATGAGCAGAACTTACTTGCAGGTATTGGTAGTGCAAATCAGAGGTGCAATCTGTGTGGGTGTTTTTTTCAAAACACTGTCTGGTTTAAAAAGCCACATCAGACGCCATGAAAGGGCTAAGGTGTAGGTGCAGGAGGTGGTCAAACTCTGTTTAAGGAGTAGACAACCACCATATACCATATGTATGTATGTATGTATGTATGCGCGCGAGCATGTACACATGTTGGCAGTGGGTTCACAAGCGAAATTCGATTATTTCGACGAGGTGATATAAAATAATGCAACAAGTCTAATCTGGAGCTAAGGGAGATGAATATCAATTGATAAAGCTAATTACGGGATTAGACTGATAGTATTGATTACATCGTTAGGAATTTAAGGGAAGTGTATATAGTTGATTATGTAGACATTGTACTTCACTAGTATTTTATTCATAGACACCAGTAGGATAGAAGAGAAAGTTGATCACGAAAACTTTTGAACTGAGAATTTAAAAATTAGCAACTAAAAGACACAGAGTGATAAAAGTTACATACGCAGCTCCAAAAAGTGAGAAGATATTGACAGGTTGTTGATGTAGGTCGGGCCAAGGGGAACTTTTCAGCGTTTCAAGAGAGAACCAGCTCTCAAGGGTTGTATTTCGTCCATCGAACACCATATTAACTACAGCAGTTTGGTTTTCATAAATCACCAGTTTCGCCTAAAAGAAAATCATCACCGTCATCATCATCATCATCATCATCATCATCATCATCATCACCACCATCATCATCGTCATCATCATCATCATCATCATCATCATCACCATCATTCAGTAAGAGGGCAATGCATGTCATCAATGTGACACTGGGGTACAAATATACGAAAGCCAATATGCCCATCATGACCACCTGTCTGATAAGGGTACACCAGGCACATGTATCACACTCACATGCGCGCGACATGGTGATCTCATATCAAGATAAACTGGGCATTACGTTGCAGGTGGGGCCCAGTTAGAATTTTCTTTAGGCCGAGTAGCCCAACCGGCTCAAATGTTCCCTGAATAAGGTTTATTTAAGTATGATGAACGAAACATACATGTTTCCGAAGGTGAATTATTCAAACCTCAAAGAATTCCTCTCAACACATGGCTATGATCCTCCCCACTACTTCTGCTCGTGATCAGTGATGCACATATTGTTAGCCACCAAATCACATTCTCAACTGGTCAAGGTCAAACAACTGAGAAGTAAATCTGTGGTACTGAAAAGAATATTTGCTGTAGCAAATATTTATATATATATA
>NC_069008.1:13467326-13468581 GCF_001194135.2 Octopus bimaculoides | reverse complement strand
ATAATAATAATAATAATAATAATAATAATAATAATATTAGGGAAACAATCCAAAACTTACAGGAAAAAATTCAATTTAGCAAAACTAAATCAAATTTCCCAATATAAAATATATATATTTTTTTATTTATTTATGTGTTTCAGCCAAGTGGCTGCGGTCATGCTGGTGCACCACCAATTTGGAGAAAAACCACTATTAAATAATTCAATAATGAAGAATGTAATTCATACCCTCCAGAAAATAAATATATCATAAAAACTTATTCTAAAAATCAATAAATTAAATAAAAGAATAACTAGTAAATGGTAAATGGTATAAAAATGACTACGCACGTTTCGTGGCTATATTTTCAAATAGATAACTAATAAAACCAATTCTATTAATAATTCGATTAATAATCAAATCGATCTACAATTAAATCTATTCAAAATTATAGTCACTCACCAGGTCTAAAATAAAATATAAATAACAACAGGAATAATAATAAAAAAAATCAATATACGTATTGTAACTTATAATAAATTTCAACTAAATATATATAAAAAAAATACTTGTTTAACAATAAATAAATAAATAATCGAAAAACGTGTAACAATATTTCTTAAAATAAAATATGTATTTATATAAACCCTGTACAAGATGATGATGATGATGATGATGATGATGATGATGATGATGATGATGATGATGATGATGATGATGATTTTTAGGCGAAACTAGAGCTTCACTATCTTTAGTACCGGCCGCATTCATAACTCGAAGTCTTATTATGGCAACCGAATAATTGTCACATATTATATTACACACACACACACACACGTCCTTTCATATACCTTTTCCTTTCTACAAAGTTGTACTCCTCTCAAACTCTATTGCTTGCTCCTATTTTGCTTTTATAATTACTCTTCTTATACATTCTTTAATAGGAATAATGTACTGTACCTACTGATAACGGATTCTTATGTAAATATGTATATGTATATAGGCGCAGGAGTGGCTGTGTGGTAAGTAGCTTGCTTACCAACCACATGGTTCCGGGTTCAGTCCCACTGCGTGGCACCTTGGGCAAGTGTCTTCAACTATAGCCTCGGGCCGACCAAAGCCTTGTGAGTGGATTTGGTAGACGGAAACTGAAAGAAGCCCGTCGTATATATGTATATATATATATATATGTGTGTGTGTGTTTGTGTGTCTGTGTTTGTCCTCCTAGCATTGCTTGACAACCGATGCTGGTGTGTTTATGTCCCCGTCACTT
>NC_069008.1:13464142-13466269 GCF_001194135.2 Octopus bimaculoides | reverse complement strand
ATTTAAAGCAAATAATAAATGAGTATATGCATATATACGTACAGGTATGTGCATACCTACGTCTACCTGTATATATAGGTGCATATCTGGGTACAGGACATTGCACACAAAACGTAGACAAGAAAATAATAATAACCAGAGTACAGAAAACACACAAGCCACATAGAGAACATTTTCCTTCATCAGCTACCCCCGTTTTAACACCGGCGTTTCGAAGAGCTGGGCAGGACGCATCATTAAAATGGCTCTTCCCATGGACCGCAAATTAAATTTGTATACACAGATTAAACCTGTGCCATGGAGGAATGTAGTGGCGGACAAAAAACAAGACAGGAAAACAAACGGAAAAGAAAACAAGACAGGAAAACATATATGTACGTATGTATATATATTCGGATCCCACCAATATTATTACGAATATTTGTAGATGGTAGGTTTGTGTATGTTTATACATATGAATGCGCATAATGAATGTTTGAGTAAATACCTCATCAATTGGAAGATGACTCCAGACATCAAGGATAGGATGTCGGAAGAAGTTAGGACAGAAGGTACCAATGCATTTCTCCACATTCCATGATGAAGGACTTCCTTTATTCGCAAATGAATCATAGACTTTCGAACCAGCTCCCATTGACAAGGCATATACTTTAATCCATTGGGTATCTAAAAAAAAAAGAAAGACTTTTTCTTCTTTAACTAGTAGGTGTTCACAAAAACATTCGGGGACAATACAATGTGTGGCTACATAAAAGGCGTGTAAAAAGTAAAAATAGCAACAAAATAAAATTATAACAATGAAGGATTCTCCAAAAGAGGGAGGCTTCCTATCGCTGCACGTGCAGACCCCATGAAACTACGGTCGCCCGGACCACTAGAGCCAGTACCCTCTTCACACCGCCTTCCTTCAACCGACAGACGCATGCTTAGAGCAGACACGTTCACTCTGGCCGATTGCATTACATTCACACGCCTTTTAACAAAATTCCTGGGAAGCATCATTAACCTCTCTGCCCTCACTTTCTTTTCGAGTGAAAGTTGAAAAAGTTAATGAGAAGTTGGTCAAGGAAGGAAGTATCTATCTTTTCAGCCTTGCCCATCACACAATCACTTTCGATAAGACCAGCAGATAAGGAAACACTGCCTGCCCACCCCGGCCAAGGGAGGCGGCGTGCTGAACTTCACGATGGACTCAGCTGATAGTCGGGTCCGTCCTTCTCGTGACAGCAGGTCTTCGACATAAACACAAAAGTCAGTAATGCTCGGGCACTGGATGAGAGCGTGCAGAACAGTTTCGTCGCTCTGCGCGCACCTCGGGAATGCCCTACTGACGACACTTCCATGCCTGTAGAATTTATTATGAACAGGCAATAGTCCCCCGCCCCCAGTAGCACTGACAGGCCCAGGATTTCTGGAAATTATCTATGAGCTCCAGCCTGAAAGACCTTCGGAACAAACCAGCCATTTTGTTTTCGCCGACGTCCAGAGTCTCTTCGAGAACTTCGTCGCACTTGCTTATCACTAACTTTCTATAAACCGCCTGAGTTGAACTTCTATCAACCGTATTGCCCGACAGACAGAGGACTGTGAGCGCCGGACGAGAGTCTTAATGCCAAACTCCCTGCTCCGTTTTACGTTTGATCTAGGAATGCAGCTCGCTCAAAGAGACGAGCTGTAGAAAAGCGAGGCTGAGAAACGGCATCCACAGCTGCCTACCATCTGGGAAGCATTTCAGATGTCTCAGTCCCTTCTACTATAGGCACTAGGCCTGAAATTTTGGCCTAGGCAGAATTTGAATTCAGAACGTAGCGACGGGCGAACTACAGCGTAGCATTTTGTCCAGCGTGCGTACAATTCTGCCAATGATAATAATGATGATTTCAAATTTTTTGCCACAAGGGCAGCTTGGGGGAAGGAATTAAGTCGATTATATCGACCCCAGTGCATAATATGTACTTATTTAATCGAGCCCGAAAGGATAAAAGGCGAAGTCGACCTCAGCGGAATTTGAACTCAGAACGTAAATACTGCTAAGCATTTCGTCCAGCGTGCTACCGATTCATCCAGCACACCACCTTAATAATAATAATAATAATAATAATAATAATAATAATAATAATAATAATA
>NC_069008.1:13461487-13463123 GCF_001194135.2 Octopus bimaculoides | reverse complement strand
TTAATTGAGAAAGAAAACAAAGTATGCTGGATCATAGATATAGCATGCCCAGCTGACAACAAGGTATGCGATAAGGAAGAAAGAAATGTTGAGAGATATGACAGGTTAGCTTGGGAAGTTAAGCAGTTGTGGTCGATGAAAAAGGTAGCAGTAGTATCAATAATTGCCGGAGCCCTGAGAACAGTGAACAAAAATCTCGAGAAGTACGTGGAACAAATAGGGGAAGCAATAAGGGTGGAGCACTTGCAGAAAACAGCACTGCTTGGGACCGCTCGAGTACTCCAGAAGGTACTCGGAAAATAAGAGGTGTTACCTTAGTTCACTGGTAGTGAACAGCTGACACCGTAGTACATCTCCAGCGTTAGAAGCTGTGCAAATGCAATAACAACAACAACAACAACAACAACAACAACAACAACAACAACAACAACAATAATAATGATAATAATAATAATAATAATAATAATAATAATAATAACAAACACTTCTACTGGGTAAAGGTAATTGGAATAAAGTGCCCAGTAGATCTTTTACAAAAGGTTTGTTTCCTTGGCATGGCCAGAATAATGAGGAAAGTATTAGATAGTTGAAAAGAATGGATAGCATGGTACTGTAGGCTGCATGTACCAAGTCCGCTACTCATATAAAACTCCAGGAGCTCCAACAAAACCTGTGATAAAGAGAAATAATAATAACTACAACAACAATAATAATTTCTTTAATAATAATGCTTCACTTACTTCTATAGAAGGAAATCTCGTTGCTGTCATTCGTGCTGACGACTGTCATTAGATTTTTCGGTGAGTAATTCTTACAAACATGGCTGACGTTGTTGTAAGTAATGAATTCTGATTGGCTGTTTAGAGCGATGCTGGCACATTCCAGTGCACTTGATACGGTGGAGAATTGTTGTGTTGGAGGTGTCTGAAGATAACCATAGGAATAACCAGGTCCCAAACGTTTGTAGTAAGCATAATCAAATTCCTGATCTGAGGTAACAACCAAGATTGTTGTAAGGGTTAACAGCAGCACTCTTATTGCAGTTGGACGAGTAAATGGTAACTGAGACATTCTTGGCGCTAAGATTATCAGAGGGGAAAGAAAAAGTATGGAAGAGAGAGAGAAAGAGAGGGGGAGAGAGATTAAAGAAAAAGACGTGAAATTTAATATATAAGGAGAGAAAGGGAAAGAGAGTGAAAATGTGTTAGAGAGTAGCGAAGAGAATTCCTGAAAGAAGAAAGATAGAATGACATGAGGGAAATAGACCGTGTGTGAAACGAAGGAAGTCTGAGAAAGAAAACAAAAAATTATACGGCTTAACTTGAAATATAATGCTCTGTAAGAAAGTGTCGTATTTTATGGCACACAAAGTGCATTTTTTTTTAAACAAAACAAATGTCTCAACAAATCAACGCGGAGCCGGTATGGTAAGTTGGTCCTATACTACATCTTTCAATGTACTATATACCTTCTTTTCCTAAATATGCGGTGATGAAATTTGGATTTGTTTAAAATGCTGGTGTCAATTGTACGCCATCAAATTCCGTTCATATCGGATATAATATATACTAGTAATAGTCAAGATATTCTCTCTCTCTCTCTCTCTCTCTCTCTCTCTCTCTCTCTCTCTCTCTCT
>NC_069008.1:13459838-13461071 GCF_001194135.2 Octopus bimaculoides | reverse complement strand
TATATATATATATATATATATATGTATATATATATATATACAGTATTACATACTTGTAATAACATTGTTATTGTTATATATTTCATACTAGATTTTCCTTAATTTATAGCTTCTAAGGCGTGCTCTCTCTCCAAAACAAATATCTCAATGAAACTAGCGTGTCTTATATGCGAGGTCATCTTTATATGATATGTTTTAGCCCTTAAACGATGCCAACATGGCTAGAAACCATCTTTTTTTCTCAGGAGTAATTTTATAACTTATTTTCACTTTAAAGAGTTACAAAGCCTGTAGTAACTGTTAGTCTTTCACACAATATTATTTACAATCTTATTATCGAAAAGTGACGTCTTTTCCTATCTATCCAGCATGAGCAGAAATTCACTTGAGGTACCTGCATTGTTGTTGTCAATGGAAAAAAAAATCGGTGGACTTTTCCCTCCAAGAACTATTTGAATCGTCACTTTCTTCTTTGCTGTCTCGAACATCATCATCAACGTCATCTAATGATGAATATAAGTCAGAATAAATCCTTCCTATTTGACTTGAGTTTTCTTATCTATAAAAGCACTTTTGCGCACATTTGACAAAGTAATCATTTGAGCATCAATTGATCATGGTTGTATTCATGTGAACTTTTTGAAACACCAATTGATGATCTCAACTGGACTTTAATGAAACATCAGTTGATGATGTCAACCGATTGGGGGTTACTTCACTGAATCACTGAAAACATTTTCCCCCCTGAATATGTGCTGGAGAAATTGTAGAGCTTCTAATATGAATGTGGGTCTTTTATGCCTTCAAATACGATAGCATTAATAAAAAAACAAAAAAACAGAAAAGAGGGAGAGAAAATAAATGGTTTCGAATAGAGACTGTAGAAATTTCAAGACCGAAAGTAGAAACAGCCAGAACGTTACTTAGGCTATCTTTGATAATAAACGCAACGGCTGTATTGGCGGAGTTAGGCCCATCCTCTAAGGTACGAGGGAACTAACTTCTTGTGAAAGAACCAGAGGACAGAAACCACGATATTGTTTCTGACGAATCTGGTGTTTTAAAAGTTCCGGCTTCAAGCGGATGTTTGCAAAATGTTAGCAGCACTTGGTCGTTCTGTTCTGAAAGATTGAGAGATTGTGGTGTGCGATGGAATTATTCAAGAGCATCTTCCTTTGAGCTGGAAGGTAGGGGGTCAAGTACATCTAAAATTGAGGAATACAGCATATATAT
>NC_069008.1:13455332-13456892 GCF_001194135.2 Octopus bimaculoides | reverse complement strand
ATATACACCATTAAAGTGAAAGTATCTGTCATTACAGTATAGAAATGTGATTGTTTCAGTTAGTGGAATAGTTTCATTTTTAAAGTGAAAGTATTTGACATGAGTGTTTTTGTTTCACTTTTAACACGTAATACTTAAATAGTGGAGGAGATATGATGTTGCCGTGGGCTCGAACTCTGCAAGAAGTTAAAAATTTTGTTTTGACTAAAACACAACCGGAACCCTAAGTAAGACATGTGTAAAATTTGAATGAAATTGGTTGTGTAGTTCTCGAGTTTTAGGGAAACACACACACACACACAGAGACAGACAGACACACATTCTCATTTTTATATATATAGATACACAATATATATGTATGTATATATATATATATAGACGAGATTGTCGCATCTGGAATGTCTTTGGCCATAGTTCTGCTTCGTCAGATTTGATCTGAGCATTAGATAATAACACAAATTATCGTTCCCTTCACAATGCACACGCACACACTCACACACAAACACACACACACACACACACACACATACATAACACATGCACACACACACACTTATACGCACACACACACATATATACACACACATACATAAGACATACACACACACACTCACACACACGTATACGCACACACACACATACATAACACATACACACACACTCACACACACTTATACGCACACACACACACGCGCACCAGAAATTGTGAGGAAAACCTGCTTACTTTCACCGACGAAGAGCACCGTCCATACACTTCAGGTGGTCATGTAATGTATTGATGTCAGGAGTGTTCATTAATGCCACAACTCGTCTCCGCTCTCCCTATTGTCTTTTACTGTGAATATTTCTCTCTGTTACTCACATCTGTTTCCCACAGACGTCAGGACTCTTCGTAAATTCTTGCACTGGCCACTGCTCTTAGTCTTATGTTCTCATATCAGTCTTACTCACAGACTCGAGAGTGTCCATAAATGACCAAAAGACACAGACTGTCCACTGCTGTCAGTACCATCCAATATCAGATCAGTATTCCTCCACAGAGATATCGCCTTTGAGTGCGATGAAGAAAAGAAGGCCTAGAATAGAGACATGCCCTTCACTAAACATACAGAAAATGCGGCTGTGTAATTATTACAACTTGTTTCGATGTTTGTAATGTTGTTGCTGTAGTGTTTGTGATGGTGGCGTTACAGCTTTGATACCAGGTGATGGGATCTTTTGTTTTGAGACAAAAGCTGAAAAGTGAACGTCGCTATACAGAAGATTCCAATCTGCAAAAGCTTTTAAATACATCGATGTAAATGAGACAACGAGTATTTGTTCATAGTTCTGCATCAGTACTCATTCGATTTTAATTGTCGATGTTTAACATGGCGAATGTTATCTTTCCTTATGTTATGAAAAGAAAACACTCTAGGTTTCATTTACTTTTGTTGAAAGCTTTCAAGCAATATTTACGAAATGTTCACATGTTTTTACATGTATTCTATAAATTATCGTCGCTTCTTAATTACAAACAAAAAACGCGTCCCCTCTCACTCGCGCGTGCACACACACACA
>NC_069008.1:13450453-13451632 GCF_001194135.2 Octopus bimaculoides | reverse complement strand
ATATATATAAATTTAATGAATGGAGTAAAACGCATATGTTAACTGCGTACTTTTATTTCCAACATATGTTTCGAAGATTACAAATTATACCTTCCATAGGAATCGGTGATGTTGATAAGAATGTAATCTTCTCTTCAGGGAAATGCATGAGAACCAGCTTAAACGTAAGACATTTTAACCGAATAAGTTATATTCGGTTAAAATGTCTTACGTTTAAGCTGGTTCCCATGCATTTCCCTGAAGAGAAGATTACATTTTTAACATCGCCGGTTCCTATGGAAGGTAAAATTTGTAATCTTCGAAACATATGTTGGAAATAAAAGTATGCAGTTGCACAAATAAATAGATGAAATTTTAATAAGTAGGATACATTAATATAATTTTTCTTAAATATTTTAACTGAGTAAGAAGATGGAAGAAATTCATGTTGTCGCTATTGTAGCTAAGAATAGACTACAACCTCTAAGAATCGCATGGAGCATAGTGGGGTCATAGTTTTGTAAGGGTTGTAATTCATTTCTAATTCATTTATTTCTTTATCAACTACTAAATCTAAGAATAGAAGACTATGTCCATTTTGACTAAAGGACAAGAGTGAGTTGACAGTTCATGGCTAGGTATGGTTATAAATGTTATCATATGTATCCCTTTTCCCCAGGGAGGAAATAAGACATTAGAAGTCGTCAGTTGGATATAAGTAACTGTCTGTAAAAAGATGCAGGGTAGGGGTAAACTTTAAATCATGATCTCAATTACCAGTTAAAGAGGCTGACACCAATAACCTAAGATGTTAATACAGAGGAAATTTTATTTAGGGGCACTATGGGGTAATGTTTATAAACAATATTGTTATGCTGTATAAAAATAAAATTTAAGAATTCCGAAAATGATATATCACAACCAAAATAGGCAAAAGGTGTGTATATATCAATTATAAACATTAAAAAGGAAGAATACATAGAATCAGTTTATTATCATGTACTTAATTAATTATTAGGCGGTTTCTTAAAGACTGCTTCCGGCTTTTACTTATGGAATAACTGGAAACATATACATGCTATCTATTAATTTTAAGCCATGAATCAGAAAAGTGTAAAAATGCATACAGATACACACATGCACACGCACGCACACACACACACATATATATGTGCATATATATATATATATATATATATA
>NC_069008.1:13448482-13449519 GCF_001194135.2 Octopus bimaculoides | reverse complement strand
ATACAAATATTTATATGCTTATATGGATATAGTACAAAAATCTCGTGTAGACTTAAGTAACTGAAAAATATCAATTTAAGAACAAGAAAAATAACAATTTATAAGGGATAAGTAAGGATATCAAAATAAGAAAACAAAATAATAAGAATTTATAGAAAATGATAAGAAATATATATAATTCTGCATATAAAGAGAGAGGGGATTAAAGTCAGAGGCAGGGAAAAGATAAAGGTAACCCGAAAAGAGTGGGTAATATGTATGGAAGTAGTGAGGGCAGTTAAAGGTATTCAGACTGAAGTGGCTTTATATTACATGTTTCTAGTTTCTAGGGGGTATATGATTTAGTCAAAAGGAAACTTACATAAAGTCACCACAAGTATATATAATATGATCAGTGGGGTAGAACATCATAGAAAGGAAAACAGTGTAATCACCAAAATGTGATGAAGTCAGACAAACTAGGCAGGGTTATCATGGGATAATATTACATATAGCTCACCGCATATCCCAACACAGAGCATATAACATATGTAGTGCAATATAATCTATACTATAAATTGCAGTGTTCTTGATTGCTTGCTTGCTGCTTGATTGATTGATTGAGTGTCGGCAGATTCACTCGAGAACGGTGCAGTGGAATCGCGTGAAATTCAGCACAGAGCGGCAGCATGGTCCGCTCATGTTCAGGAGATTTTTATTGCCCTCCAACTCCCATGGTTACCGAGATAATCGATTATTACTTTTTAAGATAGGAATATCCTATTCAAAGTGGGGAGGGCGATTTTGTTGCCTTTCCCATGCGCGAAATTTTACGAAAAACCAGCACAATAAAGATTATTTTTTTCCAGGTAATGTGGCTGAGTTTGTTTTTCGAAAATTTTAATCAGGGGCACAGAAAAAAAAATAATTTCAATTTTTTGTGCATTAAAAAAAAAAGCTTTTCCGTATTGAGAGAAACGGACTCTGCACAATTGTATCCATCCGGGAACGCGTTTTCAATAATTGAAATTCACAATTCTAATCAGTGTACATGAACG
>NC_069008.1:13447260-13448256 GCF_001194135.2 Octopus bimaculoides | reverse complement strand
ATGAACGTCCAGCCTATGATTGATCTTGAACAGTTTCGATTAACATTCTTGTGTGGCCAATACAACAACCGCACTACCATATATTTTTCTTTTAAGGCGAGGTTATACCACAAATAAGGTTCCGTGACTACATGGGGCTATGGGTACACACGTGAAGTTAGTTTTACAATATAGACCCGCAAAATCCTTAGCATCGTATTGTTTTGGGGTTGTTCTTACTTTTTTTTTGTTTTTGGAATTTTTGTGTTCTTTATTTTTAGTTCTTTTTATTATTCAAAATATACATAGGAAATAGCTTTTAACCAAATCCACCACACTGCCCGAGTGAAATCGGGAAAAACAGCTAGTTCATTATATAACATAATATGATTTTTTATATTTACTACTGGAGGGTAAGTTTACAACGGATACGACCCCAAAATTAATTTCCATCAACAAAATTTCAAGTATGGTAACTGTAATTGTTAGTTTTGAAAATACTTAAATATTTGGGTGACTCTATGCATGGTACCCTTAGGTCTAATCTATTATTAATCAGATTGTTCTTGTCCCTATACTTACAAATCTCATAAATTTACATAGAGTACAGCTCACACCCATATAAGGCTGCGCTCTCCGCATTATATCCCATTGTAGGTTAAACCCGGTCCCGCTTTCCTTCAGTTCCCAAACCTAACTAGATAAAGACGTACTATTAGCTTTATGTTTGAGTCTAAAAGAATTTCTTCCATCTTACTCTGTTAAAATATTTAAGAAAAATTGTATTAATGCGTCCTACCTGTTGACATTCCATTTATTTATTAGTGCAGCTGAAGATAGTACTGCATTTATATTGATGTAATGAATACATTGTTCAATTAAATGCAGCCGCTTGAAACGGTTGTACTGCATTACTACTTGATATCCTGTTGCTTATTTTGGTTTTATCCACCTTATTTCGAGCTGTGCGGATAATATCGGAATTATATATATATATATATATATATATATATATAT
>NC_069008.1:13444709-13446387 GCF_001194135.2 Octopus bimaculoides | reverse complement strand
ATATATATATATGATAATATTAGGGATAAAAATCCAAATTTACAAGGAAAAATTCAATTTAATTTGATTTTTCAAAATTAAAATTAAATTAAATTTCACAATATATAATAAACGATTACGGCTTATATAATCTGAAATATAATCTGTACCGAAAATATAAATAAATTCTTAAAATCCATAAATAGATGTATAATTAACATTTAGGTGCCTTTTAGTATATGTATCTCCGGTGAATCCTATTTAGAGAATGGATATAATATTAATTTTCTGTCGTGGAAATGACTAGTGATTCCAATGATATAAATCAGTGTGGTTGTATATATCTAGAACATATATATGGTTAGGCATATTTGAGGTAAAAAACGTATAATTCATAACAAGATTAGACCGCTGGTGCTAAAGGAAATAAGGCGGAAACTGTGTCTGTCAATGAAAGTATAAATTTACTAGAAAATAAAATGAATTACATTCCCTTATATTTCCAACAAAATGAAATTGTTGGTTAATTTTATTACGTTGGGTTACATCAATAATCATAGGAGATAACTCTACTGGCCCTGATGATGAAAGGGAGATAATCTTGAAAACATTTTCACATGGAAATATGCTTCATACAAAGTCTCAAATTGTACGCAAACTTGTATGTGTGATTTATTAAAACAAAAGCAGAGATTGAAGAATTATTTCATTTTTTTCATAGGTTCCTCCTTGCTTTTCGATGCATTTCTTCTAGCAGTCAACAAGCTTTCTTATTCCATCGGAGAGGAAGGTTTTCGGCTGGTCATGCAGTTATTTATGCACCGCTTGCAGCGTTTATTCGTCCATAGCAAACCGACGACCTCGTAAAGCACTAATTCCCCAAACTTTTCGGGGCTGCCGTCCCCTTGAGACCTCGGCCACGTTCCTTGCGCCTCTCTTACTCACCAGCACAAGCATAGACCACTTTCTACAGCAAACTTCAAAACAACGGTATTTCACAAATAAAACTTAACCTAATTAGCCCATTATTTTGTTCTTACATCCATAATCACATTTTAGCCACCCCGTTATCGCCCCACTTTTCTTCAACGCCTCACCTCTGTATCATGTAGCACTCCCAGTGCGGCAGTAGCACCCACTTTGGGAACTACTGTCGTAAGGAACATTTGATTGGTCCAAAGAGAGGATAGTCGGAAGAGGCGAGATCTGGATTAAATGGAGGATGTTCCAACAACTCGAAATCCAATTTTCAGTTGTTTCAACAAGGATGTGGGTGGCTGAATATGGGCGTGCATTGTCTTACAATAATAACATTTGATGTAACAATAGACATCGGCGTTTGGTACAAATTGCTGGTTTCCCTTTGTTAACCAACCTTTCACAGTAGACCCCCTTTTAAAGGACAATGTTGCAATATAGACCTTTTTTCATCCCCCCCAAAACGCTTAGTATCACATTTTTCTGCGGAAGGTTGAATCTTGAATTTCTTTTCCGTTGGCGATTCGTGGCGTTTCCACTTCATACCCTACTTTTTGGATTCTGGCTCAAAGTTATGGGCCCCGATTTCATCATTCGTGTCTACTCTCCCTCAAAACAATTTTGGCTTCATCGCAGTAGCGTTCGAGTTAGAATTGACAAATCTCCACAAGATTGCGCTTATTCACATCGGTAAGCTCTCTTGGCGCCCTTCTCGTACTAA
>NC_069008.1:13443888-13444609 GCF_001194135.2 Octopus bimaculoides | reverse complement strand
TATATATATACACATATTTACATACACACGCATATCTATATAATGTATGCATATCAAAGACAATTCAAGTAATCCATCACTTGAATATTTGCATTTCTGATCTGCAGACAAAACAAAAATACCAGAAAAGACAGTCTTCAGTTGACGAAATATGAGAGTTCGGCTCTTGTTTATATACGAGAATACATGTTTATATAGAATGATATCACGCTGAAGCTTCATCTATATGTATGTACATTAGGTATTTGCTTTATTTGATATACCATATGCATAATGCGCATACGTGTAGATAAAGCTATAGAGTAATACTCAAGCATTCAACTATGAGCGCATTGCACCCCATAGCAGAAACAGCTGTAAGCCAGTGAAGTCCATGACATAACTGATTTTTCTTTTTGTCATTCTAACTTCTTACACACACACACACACACACACACACACACACACACACACACACACACACACACACACACAGACACACAGACACACACACACACACACAGACACACACACACAGACACACACACACACACACAGACACAGACACACAGACACACAGACACACACACACAGACACAGACACACACATTCTTTTATTCTGTTATCGCCTTGTTTCAGTCGTTAGGCTGCGGTCATATACATATATACACACGTATACACACATACATACATACATACATACATACATACATACATATATATGTACATATATATATACATA
>NC_069008.1:13442402-13443292 GCF_001194135.2 Octopus bimaculoides | reverse complement strand
TGTGTGTGTGTGTGTGTGTGTGTGTGTGTGTGTGTGTGTGTGTGTGTGTGTGTGTGTGTCTGGAATGACTGAGAAACAAGGTATCAATGACTCACTCCATTTTGTAGCGAACAAGATTTCCAAACAGAAACGAATGAAAACATTAATGATACAAATGGTCAAGAAAATATTAGGCCAACTGACTCCAAAATAATCGACCTCTCTTTCCATAAGACCGAATCTTATGGAAAGGGAAATAAAAGTTCTACAATATGGTCCAAAATTCACACCAACTCCTAAATCCAACACAACAGACCTTATTAGATACCAAGGAATTTTGCAGAAAACTTCGCCTTCAGGAATTCTTTCAAAACATTCACAACGATGATCCATCGCTTGTGCAGAACAAAACAGGTTTTAAACCTCCAATAAACAGACACAAACGCCTGCAGGAATATATAATATGCCTGAAAAGGTTTGCTAACTCAAACATTGCAGCAAACCTTGTAAAACAAAATATTACAGATGATGAAGAAAAAGCATTAGAATGTCTACAAGAAGACTCATCTATAGTCAGTCGTTAAAGAATCCGACAAAGGAGGAGCCATTGTAATAATGGACAAGGTCCATTACAGGGAAATGGTCTTGGAACAACTCTAAGATCAGCAATTCTACAGAAAACTAGATAGCAATGTTGGTAAACGAACTATGAGCAAAATTGATAAATCTACTAACATATCAAACTAGCTGCTGCTAACTACATAGAAACCACAAGAGTAAAAAAGAGAGACAGAGACAGACTGAAAAAAGGAAAATGTCCCTTGCATTTGAAAACTATGGGAATATTTCTAAAAAAACATTTCATTTAATTTCTCCACAAGTTCATTGTTTTTCATATATGTATATATATA
>NC_069008.1:13440884-13441820 GCF_001194135.2 Octopus bimaculoides | reverse complement strand
ATATACAGACACACACACACACACACACACACACACACATATATATATGTATGTATGTATGTATGTATGTATGTATATATGTATGTATGTATGAATGTATATAAGAAATGAAAGAATGAGAATTCATGAGATTCTTTATAAATCACAACGATCGTATCGACCCACTTTGTATAGGTCGTTCGCGGGTGAGATACTATCCTGTTGGTTATGGTGCATCTTTCGGTGCAGATGTGTCTCGTCAGGTGATTTTTGAAAAGATACCCCATTCAATAAACTCAGTGTCACTTGGTTCGGCTTGTCTTTATTTGTCCTCTGGTGGTTGCCCGTAGGCTATATATATCTGTCTGTTTGTGTGTGTTGAGTAGTTGAGGACCCTTGAAATCGAGGTTGTTACAATACAGGGTCCTTATAGTGGATGGAGAAAACAGGGTCTTTGATACCATGTATACACAAATTCTATACACGTATATAAATATATGTAGGTATGTGTATCCATATGCATATTTTGTTGATATATAATAATCCGTAGTACGATCATTTCGTCCCACCCCCGTCGTTCGTATTCGAGCACAAATATAAATACTTATTTATATTCTAATTAAATCTATATAGAATGTCACCACCAAGTATTAAGTTATGTGTAAGGATTATTAAGTAATCTGATATTGTAGTTATGTTCAACTCTAATATAAGCTAGTGAAACAGAAACTGAAAAATATTTAGTGTCAATCATGGCGGCCACTGAATACTAATTGTACTGACTTCGTCCTTTGTCGTGAACGAGACAAGGGAACTAACTCTTACATAACATTCCTCTCCAAAAAAAATGTTTTTTATTGGATTTATATCATCCCATCTACTCCCAAATCTACACTCTGAATTTTCCTTCTCTCTCTCTCTCTCTCTCTCTCTCTCTCTCTCTCTCTCTCTCTCTCT
>NC_069008.1:13439194-13439570 GCF_001194135.2 Octopus bimaculoides | reverse complement strand
TGTGTGTGTGTGTGTGTGTGTGTGTGTGTATATTTATATATACATACATGTATACATATATACACACACATATATATATATATGAATAAATAATAACAACGAATTTTCATTTAAGTAATGGAGACATTACATCATTAGAAAAAAAAACCGTTTCCATTAAGAAAAATATTTGAAACCACCTCATTAAAAAACATTCAAAATCCAACGGGAGGTTCATCTTCATGATTTTATGACCCTTGCTGGTCATAGAATTCATTTAAGTGCCTAATTCATTTGAATCCTGATCTATTATATACATACATACATACATACATACATACATGTATGTATCTATGTTTGTATATATATATATGTATATATATATATATATATATAT
>NC_069008.1:13437449-13438522 GCF_001194135.2 Octopus bimaculoides | reverse complement strand
AAACTCTGCAGCTGAAGCGACTCGAAACATACACTCAGTTTATGGGAAAGAATGCTTGTTTTCTTTATTCCTTATTCGAAATTCTAACAGAACTTATAAAAGACCTGATATATTCCTTATGCTTTCCAAAACCGAGTTACAGATTTTGACATATGGGGTATCAAAAGATTCAGTACTATTTTGGCTACGAATTAAACTTCATTTTCATTCACATATTTGCATTTCAAAAATTTAACAATCTTTTCTATAAATCAACTATCGTAAAAATTTTATACAATGACGTTACATTTTCTATACGTGTGTGTACCTTAAAAGACATCAATCATCATGACACACACCTTCACCCACTCACTCTATCTCTCTTTATCTCTCACACACACATCCATCTCATATAGACGTACATACATCTTTCACTTTCTTTCTCTGTTCTTTTTGCTTTCTCTTCTTTCAATTTCTGCTTTTTTACGGATACAACTGCTTACAAAAATAGGGATTAATGTATAATTTCTTTCTATGTTCATAATTTTTTGTTTACAACATTGGGAAAAATATGCCACCACAAACAAGTATAAAGCAAGGAGGATTGTAGAAAACCGAAGGCGAGAGTCTGAAGAGAGAAGCTAGATGAGATTTTCTCAACATCAGCAAATGCATGTTGCAGCCACTTAATGCAGGATCATTAAATCAATGGAGTGTGTGTTCGATAGAGAGGGAGAGGGAGACGGAGAGAAATAAAAAGGGAGAGATATAGAGATAGAGAGAGCAAGAGAGAGACATTACAACTTATTAAACACGATTGACAAACACTTCCCTTTTCTCATGCACATACAGAGAAGCACATACAGAGAAGCACATACATACACACACACACTTACAGATAGATAGATAGATAGAGAGAGAGAGAGAGAGAGGAAGAGAGAGGGAGAGAGAGGGAGAGAGAAAGAGATAGACAAAGACGAAGAGAAAGAGAGGAAAACAAACATTTCTTCCCTCATACACATAATGAAAAATTTGTTCACACACACACACGCACACACACACACACACACACATACACGCACACACACACACAC
>NC_069008.1:13435619-13436563 GCF_001194135.2 Octopus bimaculoides | reverse complement strand
TATCGATCCGGAAAAGATGAAAAATAAAGCTGACCTTGACGGAATTTGAGCTCAGAACGTAAAGACAGATAAAATGCCGCTAATGATAATAATAATAATGATAATAATAATAATAATAATAATAATAATAATAATAATAATGATAATAATATCTCTTATCCTTCACTCGCCCTAAGACGCTGGGTGTATCTCGGCAAGTGATTTTAACAAATATGCAGATTAAAATTAAATAATAATAATAATAATAATAATAATAATAATAATAATAATAATAATAATAATAATAATGAATACTCTCATGCAATACCAGGTAGTGGCTCTCATGGCTTCTGATCTTAACTGATTGGAAGGAAGTGTTATCATGTACATAGTGTTGTCTTGGCATAAAAGATGGGCTTCAGCAAATATTCCGCCCAATACCACAGATTTTCTTGTCAGTTGTTTGACCTTAATCAGTTGAGCATGTCTCTTAATGGCTGACGATATGTGCATCTCTGATCACGAGCAGAAGTAGTGGAGGAGCATCATAGACGTGTGCTGACAGGAATTCTCTAGGGTTTGGATAAGTCACCTTTGGAAACATAGGTGTGTTGTTCAATATCCTTAAGCAATCCTTATTGAGGGACCTTTTGAGCGGGATGGGCTACTCAACTTGAAGAAAATTCTAACTGGGCCCCCACCTGCGAGGTCATGCGCTTTTTATCTTGATATGAGATCACCATGTCGCGCACATATGGTTGTGATACATGTGTCTGGTTGCACCCTTATCAAACAGGTAGACATGATGGGTATAATGGGCTTCGTATATTTTACCCCAGTGTCACTTTGATGGCATGCACTGCTCTCTCATTCAATAATAATAATAATGATAATAATCCTTTCTACTATAGGCACAAGGCCTGGAATGTTGGGGGAGGGTACTAGTCGATTGGTACTTATTTTAT
>NC_069008.1:13425989-13433505 GCF_001194135.2 Octopus bimaculoides | reverse complement strand
TATATATATAGTGGCTAGTGATCTATTATGGTGAATATATATATATATATATATGTGTGTGCGTATGCACGTGAGTGCGTGTGTTTATAATTATATATCATGCGAAGGGTCTTAACAAGACCGCTGCAGATCCTCTTCCAAAGCTTCCTGACAAGTAGCAGACTTCCCCGAAAGTTTCTATTTGGAATAAAAAAGAAACTTAATATATTGGTCATAAAGTTCATAAAATTTTTTTTTTTTTCAAGTAGTGAAAGTCTTTTGGAATTCAAGTTTAAAATATCAAAGCAAACTCGAAGTTCCATTTCAACAGCAATAACGGCCTATCCATAAAAGAGGAAGCAGAGCAGATGTTAAAGATTATAGGCCTGTCTCTCTAAACTCGCATCTTAGCAAGGTCATGGAATGAATTGCCAGTAAGAAGCTGATCACGCTCCTAAAAGATAATGGCTTGCTCCCTGACACCCAGCATCGCTTCCGTTCAGGAAGAAACTGCCTTACACAGCTTCTGTTGCGTTATGACTGGGTGCTGAAGCAATTTATGAAACACTCAAACGTGGATGTGATATATCTCGGTTTTTGGAAAGTTTGATGACGAGTTGATAAGTCACAGGCTGCGATGACTCGACATATTTGGGAAACTAAGAGAGTGATTACATAACTTCTTAAAAGAAAGGAACCAGGTTGCAGCAACCACTGGAACTCTCTCCAGCGAGGATATTTAATAGCGAGTGGAGTGCCCCAGGGAAATGCTGTTGATGTTTGTGATGGTCCTCTGAGACACGCTGTCAGTCACCCTGGCAGCCAATTCTTACGGGTTAGGCCGACGATAACACAAGTACCACGAGTAGAAAAGAATCCTCTCGATGCTTGATCTTCTACAGAAAGATCTAGGTGTCATATACAAATTATATCAGTATTTTAAGACAGGGGATATTCTCATGTGGGCCTCAACTTAAGAAAATCAGGACTTCTTATCCACCATTGTGTGTGTGTGTGTGTGTGTGTGTGTGTGTGTGTGTTTTTGTGAATTTGTTACTTTAACTCCTTCGAGACTATCCAACCGATCTTGATGAAACTTGACACGTGTGTGGCGCTAGAGCCCATACGGTCACTTACGCACTTGGAATTTTTTAAAAAATCGATAATTTTTAATCAGCATCGAATTTTCAAAAATCAATACGATATTTCAATGCAATTTCTCATATGAATGTTATTTTCTACCATAAATTTTAAAGTTTCCAACCGATTTTCTTCAAATTTTATACACAGATGGAATATGCGCCACGGTTGGAGCATTTTTTTTACCTAGGCCACTCAAGCAAGGCGTAAGATGATTTCTGATTAACTGATTAACGAAATTTGGTCTAAATTGTTGTGGGGTTAAAATGTTCATTAATTATTTCAGCATTTTCAGGTTGCTGTAACAGGTTGCTTTTATTCCTAGGCCGGGTGGTGTGTTGTGTAGGTCGTTCGGCAAAAGCTGATCACTCATTCGTTGTCTTTCACGGGAGAGTCTGTTATCATCATTAGACAATACGAAGAGCATAATGTGATTGCAATAAATATTTTATTGGTTTGAACAATATTTGGGCAGCTTGCCTGTCTTTGTCAAGTTCAAAATGAAAAGTGACATCTTCAGAATGATATCATCAGCCTTCAGTTTTCAAGTTTACAACTGTCTGATTAAATATTTTCTTTTCCCTTTTCTTTTTTTCTTTTTCTTTTCTTTTTTCCTTTTCGTTTCTTTTCTTTTTGCGAGTTGTTAGCTTGAAAATTGAAGACGGAATATGTCATTCTGCCATCGCTAGAACGCAGGTTACTCTCGTTCAGATTTTTGAATTTGAATTTCTATGATTTCGAATTTCTACGTATCACTTTGCATCTTGAACTCAACAAAGGCAGACGAGCTGTCGAAATATTGTTCAAACCAATCAAATATCTATTGCAATCGCATCGCGCTCTTCGTATTGTGTATTTACCTTTGTGAGGTGTTACATCAATCCTTTTAAAATACTAATAGTATTTTTTCTTTCAATGTTGTTTCCATTTCTTGCCTAGTGTCTTCCCGACACCTAGGGCAAAGAAACTCAATGTATACATTGATAAGCCATTAAAATGAACATCCAGCCGATTTTTCATTCACAAAATAAAAATAAAGCTAGAAAAGAAATTTAAACAGGTGGTAATCGTTCTCACAGTTACAATACTCTTTTTAAAATGTGCGACGTACCAGTTGAAACAATCTTTTGCACTTCCTGCATGGATTATTCCATGCCAGGGATTAATCTCAAATAATTTTCAGTTCCATTTTTGATCATTCCAAGTGCTCCTACAATCACTGGTAAAGTAAGCGCTTTAGAGACGCCACATTTATCCGATTTCAATGAGCAAATCTTTATATTTTCTGAGATTGTCAAATTCTTTTCCAGAGATATTATTATGATTACATGGCATACTCATTATCAATCAATAAACAGACGATATTGTTTTGGCCTTTCACAACAATATCTAGTTTATTAGCTTTGATGGTTCTGTCTGTATGCAGTGGAAAGTCCCAGAGAATCGTTACATTTTCTCCCTCGGTTACAGTCCCTGGGTGGTGCTTACACCATTTGTCAACAGTTTTGATTTCATAATGCCAACATATTAACCAATTAACCAATCTAGATATTGACCAACTCTGTCATGTCTTGATTTGTACTCCACTAATGCTAAAACTGCATCTGGAGATTAGGCGGTCCACTGCTTCAGTGTCATCGTTGCAGTTTCGACACTTTTGATCTACTGCATTTTTCATCATGTTGACTTGGTATTTCCGGGTGAATAAGCTTTGAACTTGAGCAGCTAAAACGATGCCTTTGCTCTCAGCCTTTAACTCTGAGCTGTGCACCCACTAATGGGTGTGCTACGAGCCACATATTTGCCATGCTGAAATTTCTGCTCCCATATATCTGCCGTTAAGTTCACCTTCTTTGCAATATCTGTTGTTGCATTTCCCTCAGGCTGTTCAGAGTGGGTATCACGTATGAACTCGGTAGCCATTTTTTTTTTTTGCTTTTCTTCATGACAGAATGAAGTTCCTTACGCCTATCGTGGTTTTCAATGGTTTAAGCATTCAGTCGTTAGTTGTTTCAAGATATTTGGCGAAATGCTTAGCGGTATTTCGTCTGCCGTTACATTCTGAGTTCAAATTCCACCGAGGTCGACTTTGCCTTTCATCCTTTCGGGGTCGATAAATTAAGTAGCAGTTACGCACTGGGGTCGATGTAATCGACATAATTCCTTTGTCTGTCCTTGTTTGTCCCCTCTATATTTAGTCCTTTGTGGGCAATAAAAAAATAAGAGAGTTCAAATTGGATCAAGCCTCCACTTCCGTGGGCTCTGGGAAGGTAAAGACGATCCACGTCTGCCTTTGAGCGGTGCATCTTATTACAAGTTAGCAGCTTACGTATTTTACTGTCAATTTTCTTTATTTCACTGATATTCCACTTCAACACAATGAAGCTATAAATAATTGGAACAGCGAAGTAATATAATGGCTAACACCTTGTTCAATGCATCTAGCTCAGATTTCAAGACTGCCCGAACTCGCCTGTAACATTCCTTTCTGATCTTCCCTGCTTATACGCTCAATGCCAGAGCTTTCATTTATTCCTAGGTATTTCTAAGTTTGTTCCTGCTTACGTTCTTTTATAACTGTGTCAACATCTGTTATTATTATCATTTATTAAATGAGTTCAAATTCCGCCGAGGTCGACTTTGCCTTTCATCCTTTCAGGGTCGATAAGTTAAGTAGCAGCTGAGTACTGGGGTCGATGTGATTGACTTTCCCCCTCCCCCAAAAGCCAGGCCTTGTGTCCTACAGTAGAAATGATTATTATTATTATTATTATTATTATTATTATTATTATTATTATTATTATTATTATTATTATTGTTGTTGTTATTTTCTCTTTATCAACGCTTTTGTTGGAGCTCCTGGAGTTTTGCATGCGTATTAGGCTTAATATCTGCAACCTACGGTACTATGCTATTCGTTCTTTTCAATTATCTAATACTTTCCTGATTATTCTGGCCGTGCTAGGAATGCAAACCTTTTACAACAGTTCTACTGGGCACTCTATTCCAATTTCCTTTGTACTCCTCTTGATGCCTTCCGATACTTTTTTCTGTTATTATTATTACTATCATTATTTTAACTCGTGTTGTGTTGGAACTCCTGAAGTCTTGCATGCGTAGCGGGCTTCCTACTTGCAGCTTACAATATCATGCTATCCATTCTTTTTAACTATCTAATACTTTCCTGATGGTTCTGACCGTGCCAAGGAGGCAAACTTTTTGCAACAGCTCTACAGGACACTCTATTCTGATTTTATTTATATTTCTCTTGATGCTATCTGATACTGTCTCCAAGGACCCAACAATAATTGGATCTGTCTTCACCTCGTTCATTTCCATAGTCGGGCTATCTCGTATGTAAGAGGACTGTACACGGCTATTTTTTCACCTTCCTTCTTGACTATTCATAGGTCAAAGTGGAACACAATATAAACCATACAGTACATGTGGTTCACCTTGTCCACCACCAATAGGTCCGACTTGTTGTGCTCTAGCATCTGGTCTGTTTGAATTGGGAAATCCCAGAGGATCTTATAGGTCTCCGACTCTGCCACTCTCTGCAGATTGTGCTGGCGAGCTGGACAAAATGCTGAGCAGCATTTCGTCCGGCGTTGCGTTCTGAGTTCAAATTCTGCCAAGGTCAACTTAACCTTTCATCCGTTAGGGACGACAAAATAAGTACCAGTTGAATTATGCACCGTTTTGCGTATTATACCCCCGAAAACCCCTAATATGTCCACAACCACTTGTACGATTTACGCGAAATTTGGTTTATTACTTTCGTATTTACATTTCAGGGGAAATTTAATTCATAGTATTTTCTCATTATGCGCCAGTTTGGCTGGGTAACGGGTAACATTGCAAGCAAGCAAACAAGCAAGATTCAAGCTGTCTTTTAATGTATTATATATGTACATATTCTGATCAATAAGTATCCGGACTACTGCCATAGTAACTAAGCTAAAGCACGCAGAGTAAAGCCGCTTGACACAGATTGACCTTGAACTCTGCTGTGCATGCAAACTAACTTCCACCGTTTACAGAAGCGCTTGCAAGGAACGTGTATAGCGTGTGACCATGACAAAGTAAGTTGAGCAGAGAATCTTCATCAAATTTTGGCAAAAGCTTGGCAATACCTGCTCAGAGGCCTACGCAAAGTTTTCAAAAAGGTTTCATCGTTCTCGACACGACCAGGAAGATTTTGTGCAACTGAAACCTGAGTTTCTTCTTGGTCAGCTGAAAGCTGTTTTGGCACAAACTTGGCAGACACACGTCTTACGCCCAATCTTCAGTGGTAATGAAGTGAAATAAACCGTAACTAACCTGCACATCCTCTGATAACTCACGGATGGTGATTCGATGATTTCCCCTCACAGCTGCACGCACATCTGCGATGTTTTTCTCAGTTCTGCTCGTTGTGGGTCTCCCAGAACGTTCGTCAATATCGACATTTTTCGGCCGTCTTGGAAACGTCTGAACCACTCATACACTTGTGTGCGGTTCATACACTCCTCTCCATACACTTTCCGCAACTTTGTGTAGGCTTCTGAGCAGGTATCGCAATGACAACTTTCTCTGTTAACACTTACTGCGCATGCACAGCAGAGTCCATAGTCAGTCTGTGCCAAGCAGCTTCACTCTGAGTGCTTTAGCTACGTTACTATGGCATCAGTCCGGATGCTTATTGATCAGACTAGTCTTTATGTATGTACATATATATATATATACACACACATCCACTCATACACACATGTATATACACACGCACATATCCATACATAGATACATACAGATAACGCTCAATGCCAGAGGTTCGCGTTTTGAACTTTTAAAGTCTTGTGTAAGAGTTTAGAGTATAAAATCTCCTCCGTATACGGAGAGTTTCCTTTACGTACGACTAAGTTTGTGTTCTGTGAACTTATTCACCTCATCCTCTATTATATGATATAAATGTCTCCTTTAACGGTACAAATTAATGGTATTTATATCTAGTTTATTAACCATCTGGAATATTTACGTTGAGATATTTCATTACCACATGTGTGACCCGTATCACCTCGGTGTTCATTCAAAATGCCAGTAAGTGTATTTAATAACAGGCCCTATATTAAATGTCTAGGCTGTGCAAACTCACCACGAGGCGAGCGGACAGCAGGAAAAAATCTGTAGAAGAACCGCCGTCATGCAAATTTATCGACTAGTTATTTCTTGAGATTCCAGAGGAGTTGGGGACACTGTAGGTTACGTATTGTCGGGGTACTCAAGGATACATGACCTAAGGCAAGGGTCGCCAAACGTTTTCGACTATCGACCCACTTTAGTTATTTCTCCTTCCGCATCGACCCCATTTAGCCACTTCTCTTTCCGCATCGGCCACCTTCGTCATTTAAAATATCTTAATACCCTACCCTACCCTACCATATCTTAAATGCGTACCGAGTACAAATGCTGGCAATTAGAATGTTAGCGAAAATATATATCTACGACAATTTAAGAAATTCTGTTGAAGATGACTCACTTTTTACATTTAAAACTACGTAGACGAGTATACGGTATTAAACTTTCAATTTTTGTGAAATTGTTTTCACGGTCAGAAAATGTGAAAAACGCATCATATTGCTGGAATATATTTTATTGAAATTGACAACAACAATGTGAGAGATTAGCATGACGCTGACTGAGTATTTCAAGCAGTTCATCTGGGTGAGCTGGTCTTCCGCACATCGACCCCCTGTAATTCCTCGCCGAACCCTAGGGAATCCCTCGGACCCCCTTTGGCGACCCCTGACTTAATGGGTGTATCCTAAGCTACATGACAGCCTGCCGTTTTTGAAATGCTGGTTTTAGTGGAGATTCAGTCCTGGATCTTTGGGTGATCCTGTTTCTTTGAACTGTGGTGTTTACTGTTCGACCATGAATATTAAGTGTATTGCCGATATCTCTTCGTTGTTCTTTCAGAATGGTAGCAGCTGCTTGAAATGCAAAGTCGAACTTAAATGTCGGAGTTCAAGGGGCAGAAAAAAGACGTTCGCTTCGTTACTTTTACGTCGAGATGAGAACTCTGTGACAAATTGGCGAACAGTTGGAAATCAACTTGGGACTGGAACAATAAAATAATTGCATTACAGAATTAATTCTCATCCGTCCTTAACCTCTGATCAAACACCATTATAGACGTATTATAATAATGCTATTTTGCTCTCTTTAGCTTTGGGCCGCAAACTCAGTTAGCTCTCCGCAGGAGCTGCGTTAAAAGATCGCCCTCAGTGCAGCTTTTTAAGCTAGTATTATGATATTTTAGAGAAGCGGCACTTAAACGGTGCACAGCAACACAGAGGGAATCTAGGGTCACTGCTGAGTTTATAAAATTTAATCTAAGGCTTCATTTATTTTTACC
>NC_069008.1:13424149-13425789 GCF_001194135.2 Octopus bimaculoides | reverse complement strand
ATATAACATAGACACACACCACACTCACACACACATATACATGTAATCATACGCACACACACACACACACACACACACACACACACATATGTATATACATAACAAGGAAAAAATATAACGACAGATTTGGTCTGTATTAGATCGGCGTAATTTTAAAGGAAAACGTTTAAGTAACCATATTAAAAGCAAGTATATATATATATATACATGCATGCATGTATGTGTGTTATTATTCAGTTTATTTCAAGATTTCTTGCCAGTAGAGAAAGACCCGGTTTCTAACCTAGATCAAAGGCTCCTTCATTGGAATTTCAAGATCAACAATTTTGTATTTTTGTTTGTATGTATGTATTTAGGTATATATGTTTGTATGTATGAATGTATGTATGTATGTATGAATGTTTGTATAGATGTATGTCTGTATGAGGTATGTACTCATGTCTGTATGTATGTATGTATGTATGTATGTACGTATGTATGTATGTATGTACGTATGTATGTATGTAAGTATGGAAAAATATATATGTATGGATGTATGTCTAGATGGATCGATGTATGGCTGTATGTATGTATGTATGTATGTATGTATGTATGTATGTATGAATAGATAGATGTATGTATGTATGTATGTATGTATGTATGTATATATATACAGATTTACACGATTTGTTTTATGTATGTATTCTCATGCCTATAACTGCATATCTAGACACGTTCATAGATATTTAAACGATAAAATTCTGGAAGGTTTTATAGATTTTTACAGTTCCAGTGATTAATTAAATCTGTAGTCCTCGAATTAGCTTTCACTTTTCTGATTTTGAGAAGCCAAATTTCTCAAGATTGGTATTTAGGGAGTATGCACGATTGCATGTATGTATGTATGTATGTATGTATGTATGTATGTATGTATGTATGTATGTATGTATGTATGTATGCATGTATGTATGCATTTATGTATGTACGTACGTACGTAGCTTACTGACCAGCCACATGGTTCTGGGTTCAATCCCACTGCGTGGCACCTTGGGCAAGTGTCTTCTCCTATAGCCTCGGGCCGACCAAAGCCTTGTGAGTGGATTGGGTAGACGGAAACTGAAAGAAGCCCGTCGTATATATGTATATATGTATGTGTGTGTGTATATGTTAGTGTGTCTATGTTTGTCCCCCCCCCCACATCGCTTGACAACCGATGGTGGTGTGTTTACGTTCCCGTAGCTTAGCGGTTCGGCAAAAAGAGACGGATAGAATAAGTACTAGGCTTCCAAAGAATAAGTCCTGGGGTCGACTTGATCGACTAAAGGCGGTGCTCCAGCATGGCCGCAGTCAAATAACTGTAACAAATAAAAGAGTAAAAGAGTAAAAGAGTAAAAGAGTATGTATGCATGTATGTATTTATGACGTATGTATGTTTATGATGTATGTATGTGTGTGTATGTATGGTTCTATGTGTATATGTGTCTACTTGTACACAATATCCCAAAGTGGTTCCTCAATAACAGAAATGTCAAGGTCAAGAAGCTTCGACGTGTGTGGTGTTAATTTTTGCGTCGTTATTAATCATAAACTTGTCGGCACACTAATCAAATTAGACCTAGCTAATGCTTTGAAGTTTATATATATATATATATATATATATA
>NC_069008.1:13421388-13422152 GCF_001194135.2 Octopus bimaculoides | reverse complement strand
CTATCTATCTATCTATCTATCTATCTATCTATCTATCTATATATATATATATATATATATATATATATATATATATACTCACGCAAACACAAATTTATATGTACACACTCTATACAAAAGTTGAAGGTAAATTACATATATGGTGGCCTTTGAATCACTTGTATATGCTATACCGGTTAAAGCCAAAATTATATATATACTTATTGCATTGAACTGTATTTATCCTGTTTGTTCTTCGAAGATGACTGGAGAGGAGGGCACAGAGATAGATAGACAGAGAGATGAAGGGAGAGAAGAAGAGAGGGAGAGAGAGAGTCAGAGATAGATAGACAGAGAGAGGACGGAAGAGAAGGAGAGAGGGAGAGAGAGAGAGTAAGAGATTGAGAGAGCGAACAGGAAGAACTTTAAAATGAGAGAAGCATTAAAATGTCTGATTGCAAATAAGTCAGCGTTGAATCAGCAATGCCAAATAGGCGGTGCCGAAACGGCCGTGCCAAAACCTCTCCTACTCGGTAGATTAACAGTAAAAAGAAGAAAAAAAAGGAGAAAACTTTGGATGGCAGGGGTGAGGGTGGGGTAGGGGAGCATGATCAGCATGTGGATTGCTTGCGGATGAGAATGTTCAAAACAAGTACAACATCTGAACAATCACAACAAGTAATATCATAAACAGACGTTGTTCAGACATTACAAAGTATACAAAAAAAAACAAACAAACAAACAAAAAACCCCCCCAGAAAAACAACAACAATAAACAAAAGAAA
>NC_069008.1:13419858-13421288 GCF_001194135.2 Octopus bimaculoides | reverse complement strand
TATATATGTATGTATGATGACTAAATCACATTTATGTTTTCTAGAAATAAAAAAAAATTAAAACATAAACCTTGAACATTTGAAATTTTATCCAATCAACAGCCTCCATTGCCGACATATCGGAAGTTGCAATTTCATAACGTAAACATTTCTAAATGAAAAGAATTGAATGAAAGAAGACGAAAATCATTGCGAAGATGAAAAACAAATTTGAAGGAAAAAAAGCTATTAAAATGCTATATAACGCTTAATATAATCTTTAAATATACATACATATTAACCCTAACGCTATCGTTAGCCTTCAACGTAACGTTATCTCTAACCTTAACCCTAATCCTAACCCTAATGTTATCTCTCCGTCTTTATACTCACCTACAAATTTACGAAATTCATTCTTGAAATGCTTATTTTGTAAAATAAAAATTTGTATTTCCTAAAAAAAAGAAAAACAAAACAAAAAACAACAAAATAACAAAACAAAAAAAACACTGCCCTGACGATAGCTGATTATTGTTGTGGTTAGGGCAACAAATGATAATGTTCGCAACTGGGACGTCCGAATAGATAGCATTTCAAACGTGAAAGGCTTTTAACTTATTGTTAATATGAATCTCTAGACGAAATGATTGATTTTTGCCATCAGTATGCACAAAAATACATCTGTACAGAAAATACGAAAAGAAAAAAGAAAAAATGATGGAGTTAAGGATTTTAAAAAGACCCACCTCTAGTTTTAGGTGAGTTTTAGGGGGAAGGCGATTGACTTTGAAGGATATCCCTGCGATAATCATGCTATAAAAAGGTCGTCCACAAGCACCCATCGTTTTTTCTTCATTGTTCAATTCTGTCATCTTTCATTCTTAGCTTTTGGTTTCTCAAATATCACTTCCTTCTCCTCGTTTATTCTTCCTAACTCACCTTTACTTCTCTTAGCATAACGCTCCACTTTCACCATCCCACTACGGCGTTACCCTCTTATCTCTACGTGCTCGATCATTTATACATGTATTCTCTTTTCCTGTCGAATGATCATATATCTTGCAGTATATCGACTTGAGTTGAACAAAGTTAAAACATAATTTTTCACGTCTGGCCGCATAGCCTTTTCCGTTTGTTTTCCTGTCTTGTTTTTTGTCCGCCACTACATTCCTCCATGGCACAGGTTTAATTTGTGTATACAAATTTAATTTGCGGTCCATGGGAAGAGCCGTTTTAACGATGTGTCCTGCCCAACTCTTCGAAACGCCGGTGTTAAAACGGAGGTAGCTGATGAAGGAAAATGTTCTCTATGTGGCTTGTGTATTTTCTGTACTCTGGTTATTATTATTTTCTTGTCTACGTTTTGTTTGCAATGTCCTGTACCCAGATATGCACCTATATATACAGGTAGACGTAGGTATGCACATACCTGTACGTATATATGCATATAC
>NC_069008.1:13410284-13411688 GCF_001194135.2 Octopus bimaculoides | reverse complement strand
GAGTAATCAGCGTCCATACGTTGATAGAATGACATCATCAGCTTTTGTCAGTTTTTTAATAAGCAGAAAGAAATAATAATAATAATAGTAATAATAATAATAATAATAATAATAATAATAATAATAGTAATAATAATAATAATAATAATAATAATCCTTTCTATTAAAAGCACAAAGCCTGAAATTTGGGGAATGGAGCAGTCGATTATATCGACCCAGTACTCAACTCATTGACCCCGAAAGGATGAAAAGTAAAACCGACTTCGGCGTAATTTGAACTCAGAACGTAGCGACGGCCAAATAACGGCTAAGCATTTCGTCCGGCGTGGTAACGATTCTGCCAGCTCGTAACCTTAATGATAATAATAATAATAATAATAATAATAATAATAATAATAATAATAATAATAATAATAATGATGATGATGATGATGATGATGATGATGATGATGATGATGATGAAGATAATAATAATAATAATAATAATAATAATAATAATAATAATAATAATAATAAAGGGGTAATTAAAAAAAAAAAGAAACACAGAGCCTAATTGTAGCAGCCCAAGATCAAGCGATTAAAACAAATAACTTGAGAAAAATATATATGGAGAGAATGTATCAGAAAAATGAAGAGCCTGTGGAACTTGGAACGCGACAGTGACACACACTATGAGAGAATGCCCCAAGTTGACACAAGAAGAATATAAGAAATGGTGGCACAGCCAGGCTGTAAATGTTTTACACTGGAAACTGTGCGAGAAATGAGGATTTGAAGCTGGAAACACATGGTACAATCATCGAGTCGAAAGTGTACTGGAGTCGGAAACATGACTACTACTTACATAGGGGAGACTGCGCGCAGCATAGGAGAACGTACAGGTGGACTTTGACGAGAGCTCAAATTAGGGAAAAGCTCATCAGTGCTCTACCAACATGCTCAGGCAGAACATGGAGGCTCGATTAATAGCACAGAGGTTGGAGGACTATTGATACATAGAACTGACACGACACTTAGATTACAGAAGTGACACACTTAACAGTAGACAGACGGAGCTTCGATTGAAAACACGAATGGAACAGTAACACCAACAACTACTGGTTTGGTTGCTGGCACTCTGTCGCTTACGACGTCGAGGGTTCCAGTTGATCCGATCAACGGAACAGCCTGCTCGTGAAATTAACGTGCAAGTGACTGAGCACTCCACAGACACGTGTACACTTAACGTAGTTCTCGGGGATATTCAGTGTGACAAGGCTGACCCTTTGAATTACAGGCACAACAGAAACAGGAAATAAGAGTGAGAGAAAGTTGTGGTGGAAGAGTACAGCAGGGTTCGCCACCATCCCCCTGCCGGAGCCTCGTGGGGCTTTAGGTGTTTCGCTCAATAAACACTCACAACGC
>NC_069008.1:13403925-13410274 GCF_001194135.2 Octopus bimaculoides | reverse complement strand
CAGCCTGCTCGTGAAATTAACGTGCAAGTGACTGAGCACTCCACAGACACGTGTACACTTAACGTAGTTCTCGGGGATATTCAGTGTGACAAGGCTGACCCTTTGAATTACAGGCACAACAGAAACAGGAAATAAGAGTGAGAGAAAGTTGTGGTGGAAGAGTACAGCAGGGTTCGCCACCATCCCCCTGCCGGAGCCTCGTGGGGCTTTAGGTGTTTCGCTCAATAAACACTCACAACGCCCGGTCTGGGAATCGAAACCTCGATCCTACGACCGCGAGTCCGCTGCCCTAACCACTAAGCCATTGCGCCTCCACCAACCACCACACCACATGACTAAAGACATTAGGGACGTAAAGAGAGAGGGAAAGGGAAAAAAAGAAAGGAAAGAAAAGAAAGGAAAAAGACCGTAAATAATACAGATACATAGAGAGTAATATACACAATAGATATATATGCACTTACCTGTGATACTTATGAGAAATAGAAATAGATGTATAAAAAATATATAAATAAGATATAAATAAGTAAATAAATAAATATATAAATAAATAAACGAATATTTAAATATATCTTCCACATACCTGTGATAAATGTAAGACAGAAATAGATTAATATAAATAAAACTATATAAAGGGCATGGATACATACGAAACGAACTCCCCCCACACACACATACAAACGCACACACATGAGACCTCATGGATGGTCATATGATGTCAACAACACAAGTAACACGGTCAGCAGCAGCGGTGGTGCCGACGAGGGCAATAACAGAAACAACAACTACCACGATGGCAGCACCGTGGAGGAACACACATACCCAAAGGAATACAGGTACTGTACCCTTTTTTTCTCGGATCTTAGGACTGCAGCAGCACAACTGGGTGAGAGGTTGGGCCGGAGGGAAGGCCACACGATCGCAACATCGTGGACGAACACACATACACAGAGGAATAAGGAACTGTATCCATTTTTTTCTTGGGTCTTAGGGCTGCAGCAGCACAATGGGGTGAGAGGTTGGGGCTGCGGGAAAGGCCATACTGCAGCTAAAAACTAAGACACACACACACAAAAACGCACACACACACAAACACACACACACATACACTCACACACACAAATAAATAAATAAAACAAGGATACAAACGCATGTGTACATAAGGTTACACATTTTAGAAGAGCAGAATGGAGTAAGTGGTGCAGGAACACACACGGAAATAAAAAGTGCCACTAAAGAGGTCACAGATGTCACGATTTCCGGACAATAGACAGGCGATAAAATAATCTTTCCTACTCTAGGCACAAGGCCCGAAAATTTTTAGGGATGGGGCCAGTCGATTGGATCGACCCCAGTACACAACTGGTGCTTCATTTATCGACCCCAAAAAGATGAAAGGCAAAGTCAACCTCGGCGGAATTTGAACTCAGAACGTAAAGACAGACGAAATATCGCCGAGCATTTCGCCCCGGCATACTAACGTTTCTTATTTCTTTATTGCCCACAAGGGGCTAAACATAGAGGGGACAAACAAGGACAGACAAACGGATTAAGTAGATTATATCGACCCCAGTGCGTAACTGGTACTTATTTAATCGACCCCGAACGGATGAAAGGCAAAGCCGACCTCCGCGGAATTTGAACTCAGAACATAAAGACAGACGAAATATCGATGAGCATTTCGCCCCGGCGTGCTAACGTTTCTGGTAGCTCGCCGCCTTAAAGGCGATAATATAATAAAATAACAGTAATAAACGAGTGAAGAAAAAATATATAAAGTGCGTGTGTTTATTTGGCAAAATAAATAAATAAAATGACCATCTCGAAATACAACAATATCTCTCTCAACACACGATTTCACATCAGGAATCTTGCAAAACGAATTAATAATAATAATAATAATAATAATAATGATCCTCGAAAGGTAAAGTCGACTTCGGCGGTATTTGAACTCAGAACGTAGCAACGGGTGAAATACCGCTAATCGTTTCGTCCGGTGCGCTAACGATTCTGCCAGCTCACCGCCATATAAAACAACAACAAGAATAATAATGATCGCAGATAAATTCACAAAATTATAAACATACCAGCCAAACCCACTCAAATGACCGAGCCAACAGACTAACGAACCTTTCTAAGATATGAATATGATTAGGGGATTCCCTAAAGAATAAGGTTGATGGTGGGGATGGAAGGGGTACAGTTTTTTTCCATGATAACCACACATCAAGCTTGTACATGACGTCAGCAGGACACTTATGTAAAGTGAAATGTTTACATAAAAATTGGTGTGTGAATGAGGATGGGCTTGTATTGGTGTAAGAATAGCGGCGTACGCCTGTATATGAATGTATGTATGTCTGTGTGTATGTGTATGTGTGTGTGTGTGTGCATGTATGTATGAATGAATGTAAGTATGTATGTATGTATGTATGTATGTATGTATATATGCATAAATGAATGAACGTATGTATGAATGTCATTATGCAGTTTTGTTTCAAGATTTCTTGCCAATTGCGAAAGTGCCGGTTTCTAACTTAGATCCAAGGCTCCGTTATTGAAATTTCAACATAAACAGGGTATTTTTGTATGTATCTATATGTCTCTTCATCTCTTCTATTTTTAAAAATTATTAGAAATCTTCCACTAAGGAGGGAGCCGGTTTCCAACAAAGATACAGGGCTCCATCTTTGTGATGTAGTTAACACAGACAAATTCACATTTGGAACTTGAGAAAAGTCTTGCATAATTTTACTGTTCCACTCACAGATTGCACTTGTAATGTACGAATCAGCCGGTCGATTTCTCTTCATGATGAGGGCTTCGATCCCGGGCATTTCGGTTCTGCGAAGTACCTCAATGTTGGAGACTCTGTCCTCCCAGGAAATTCCCATGATTCGTCGCAAGCATAATACATACATACATACATACATACATACATACATACATACATACATACATACATACATACATACATAATTACATACATATATAATTTCAAATATACATACATACATACAACTACAGACATACAACCTTGAGAAGTTAGGTTTCTCAAAACCAGAAAGGAGAAAGCTAAGCCGAAATGAGTCCTAGGCTTCATGACGGGCTTCTATCTGTTTCCTGCTGCCGAATTCACCGAAAAGGCTTTGGTCAACCTAGGGCTACATTAGAAGACACGTGTCCAAGGTACCAGGTAGTAGAATCGAACTCAGAGTCGGATAGTTGCGAAACAACCTCTTACTGTACAGCTACATCTACATCGAGCTTCCACGCAATTTCCCTCCACCAAGTTTACCTGCTGGCCTTTGGCCGGTTCGGGGCTATAGTGGAAGGCATTTGTTCAGCGTGTCGCGTAATGGGAGCTAAGTCTATCGTTTGGAAGTAGATCTCTTTCCATACAACTATACCTACAACGAGATTCCATGCAGTTTCCGACAACTAACTTCACTCGCTAAGCACTGGTCGACCCGGGGCTATAGTGGAAGACACTTGTTCAACGTGTCGCGCTGTGGGACTGAACCAGAAGCCTTATAGTTGGGAAGTAAACTTCTTATCATGCAGCCACGCCTACGACGGGCTTCCTCTTAGTTTCCGTATACCAGGTTCCCTCGCTAGGCATTGGTCGACCTGGGGCTATAATGGAAGACACTTGTTCAACGTGTCACGCACATCATGTATACTGATATACTGATATACATACATGCATACGCACACTCAGTCTTAACCATGCACACACACACACACACACGCACACACACACGCACGCACGCACGCACGCACACACGCACACGTACAGACGCAGTCTCACACGCATTAATCACACGTACATACGCACACGTACGTATATACACGTCATGCACACTCGTCATACATAAGCACACAACATACATACACACATACGTTTACATCATGCAAACGCACGCACACACACACATATATACATTATACGTACAGACACATATATACATAAACAAGTACACCCTCCTCATTCGTTCAGACACATAAGCATACACACCATGTATACATACATACATACATACATACATACATACATACATACATACATACATGCATACATACATACACTCAGTCTTACTCATGTACACTCACAGACACACAAAATATCACACGCACACATACAACTTTATATACGCACACATGCGAAAAATATACAAATACTATGAAAGCATTAAAAACACACAATTAAAAATACGCATAAAAAACACATTGGAAAACACACATCGAGAAAATACATTTGTACGCCATCAAATACACAGATAAACATAAACAAACAAGGCCAGTGGTAACGTGACCCACATTCTGAACTCTTTAACACAGATGCTCTGGTATCCCATAACCACAACATCCGGTATACAATGACGACGATTAAACGGCTTTACTAGATTCTCCTCCCCTCCCTTCCTCATCTGTAATATGTCTGCTAAGCGAAAAATCCCATATCAGACGAAGTGCAAAGGTCCGAAACGTTAGATTCGTTATTCCTCGCGGGAATTGAAATTGTACAACTCAGCTATCGTCTGTCCGTCCGCCCCACATGTGTGTGTGTACATGTGTCATGTATGTACACACACACACACACACACACACACACACACACACACACACACACACACACACACACACACACACACACACACACACACACACACACACACACACACACACACACACACACATATATATATATATGTATATATATATATACACACATGCATATACATACATATATATATATATATATATATATATATATGTGTGTGTGTGTGTGTGTGTGTGTGTGTGTGTGTATGCATGTGTGTATGTGTATGTGTATGTGTATGTGTGTGTGTGTGTGAAGGCGCATGGCTCAGTGCTTAGGGTGTTGCACTCACAACTGCGAGATCGTGGTTTCGATTCTCAGACCGAGTGTTGCGTCGTGTTCTTGAGCAAAGCACTTCATTTCACATTGCTCAACGGTCATTTTGTCATCCGACATGTGACACACACGGTGCACCTGTACAGGTGATGTCGATTTGATGGAGGGAGTGAGCTTAGGTGAACACAAACACTTGATCACTCTAAACAAATCATCTGCGTGGTTTGTTCGGTAAGAAACTGCCGAATCTTCATACGTTGTCTAACGACGGGAGAGTTCACAATATATATATATGGGTATGTATATATATATATATATATATATATATATATATATATATATATATATATACACATATGTACATATACACACACACACACACATATATATATATATATATATATATATATATATATGTGATTGATTAAAAAACGAAAAAAAGACAAGAAAAAACAACACAAGGACGTAGCACATGCAAAGTACTAATAAGACACCCAGGGAAGGAAAGAGTGGTTGTTTTACGTTTCGGGCATAGCTCTTCTTCGGAAATAGGAGACATAGGAAAGTCCAAACGAAAAGGAAGAAGGAGGAAAAAATCGCCAACAGTCCATGTGTGGTTACATTTTTGAAATGACCGAAAGTAGATGGGCAAAGAGAAAGTGCTTTCTGGGACAGGAGAGGGTGAAGATTGGTTGGTATCTGTGTGTATGTGTGTGTGTGATAGCGTGTGTGTATGGTAGCGTGTATGTGTGGCAGTAACTGAGTGTGTGTCTGTGGGTATGTGTTCGTGGTAGCGCGTGTGCATGCAGTGGTGGCATCTGTGTGTATGTGCGTTAGTGTGTGTGTGTGGTGGTAATTCTATGTGTGTGTGTGGTGGTAACTCTGTGTGTATGTGGTATGTGTGGTATTAACTGTATATATATTTCTAATATAGGATAAAATTATTTTCCAAAAAGATGCCATCAAAGTGGCCAGCATATTAAAATACCTTTAAAAGTGAAAATTATAAACAAGGGCAAAAGAAAAAAGATTTCTATGCCAATATGCTGAGAATAGACTTTAATTCGTCAATCACTACATTACAATATACATTCACTGTAAATACACGTCGTGCTGAAATCAAGGAAGGCAAGCTAACAGGGTTTTTTTTTAAAAAAAATTCGTTATCTCTATATTGAATCAATTTCGGGATTTATCCAACGGATTTTCCCCTCTTCAGTAGAGAATACGATAAGAAATAAATGAAATACTTACAAGCACCCATAGAAAAGAAAGCAGAAGCAAGAATCATGGGTACACATAAGTACCCCAGTTATATCTAAATGTAAAATACGAACCACAACTTTGAGTGGTTACCAGTCTCGAAGTGAATGGTAATAGGTTTACTAGCACGACGTGTATTTATAGTGAATGTATATTGTAATGTGGTGATTGACGATTTAAAGTCTATTCTCAGCATATTGGTATATA
>NC_069008.1:13401568-13403906 GCF_001194135.2 Octopus bimaculoides | reverse complement strand
TAGGGAAAATAACCAATTTTCAAGAACTCATCGATGAAAATCCACTATCACATATATGTGATAGTGGATTTTCATCGATGAGTTCTTGAAACTTGGTTATTTTCCCTAAAACTATATATTTTATATATACTTTATCTATAAGGCTCAATTTAATTTTAATTTTAATTTTTATAAATTGATTTTAATTGAGTTTTTTACCTGTAATTTTGGATTTTGTCCCTAATATTATTATATATATATGCATACATGCATACACACACACACACATGTCTCTATATATATATATATAGTAACACACGCACATAAATACGTACGTAAATGTATATACCTAGATACTTAGATAAGTTTCGGCCAGAGTTGGCATCGGCCATTACCAACCACCTGAGAAAGTCATTTAACGATATTACACGTTGCAGTCTTCCGTTGGATGCCATAACGCATTCGAAGAATGAATTATTGTCTGCAGAGGTATATCCTTGTGTTGGCAGGTTTCTTTGGAATTTGCTGGAGATATCCATTCAGGAACTGTTTGAATGTTAAGAAATCATTTTCTTTTCTTATATGTCTTGGTATGATGTTAAAAAGGGGAAGGTCAGTTGAGGTGAAATAGTTCCGTCTTAGTGTTGTGAAGTGATGCAAATTGATTTTTGTAGAGGGTGGACGACACGGAATCCTAGCTTTGGGTGAATTTGAAAATTGGTGCCAACATCATTTAGGAAATGCTGTTGGAATAATTTCCACATCATGCAAATGATACGGCGCTGTTTGAGCTCCTTGAGTCGTCGATCGTATTAATTAAAACCTGTTATGCCATCTATGTTGTTGCGATTGGTCTCTGGTATGCTTCATTTTTAATTTTCTGATGACGCATGGATTAGTGATAAGTATATTAGGCTAACAATCGTAAGGTCGGGAGTTTGATTCCCAGCAGCGTGTTGTATCTTCGAACAAGACACTTTATTTCACATTGCTCCGTTCCTCTCAGCTGGCAAAATGAGTAGTACCTGTAGTTCACTCGGCCAACCTTGTCACATTCAGTATCATGTTGAATTTCCCTGAGAACTATGTTAAAGGTACACGTGTCTGTGGCGTGCTCAGGCGATCATCAGAAGCTTAGAGTCATCGACGTAAATTCTACACCCTCTAGGCGATCATCAAAAGCTTAGAATCATCCACGAAAATTGTGATTCAGAAAGTTAGAGTCGTCCGCAAAAACTCTAGGCAAGCATCAGACGCTTAGAGTCGTCTCCGAAAATTCTAATTCAAAAACTTAGAGTCGTCCACAAAAATTCTGCGCTTTCAAGACGATCATCAGGAGTTTAGAGTCATCCACAAAAATTCTGATGCTCTCTAAGCGACCGTCAGAAGCCTAGAGACATCCACGGAAATTTGAATTCCGAAACTTAGAATCAGCTACGAAAATTCTAATTCAGAAGCTTAGAATCATCCATTGAGTTCTCCCTTCCATATTATACAAATAATAATCCTTATTTAAGTAACTTCAAATGTGGTTACTTCTAAAAAAAACTAGTAATATTTTGATGTCCATTATTATAGCCTAACTCTATATCTATGGAGTATTTTAGGTTATACTGTTTGTAGCTCTAAGTTTATCTTCATATGTATTACAGAATTATCCCTACGATAAATTAAGTAAATAAAGAACATTTTTGTTAGGTTTCTCTTCATATTTATTTCGGAATTCTCCTTCCGATAAACTAAATAAATAAAGAACATTTTTTGTTAGTTGCTTTAAACAAATTTTTTATATCAATAACTTTAGTAAAGAGAAGAGTTCTTATATATTACCAATATAATTATCATTTATATTTTTTTAAACGTTTTATTACAGTTTCTAGTTTAAGTAATACCCTGATACTTAATTATATGCATATATATATTATTATTGTATGTTATCTGAGGAATTTCAACCATGTTTCGTGATCTGCTACCACAACAGCTCCTTTATAGGATCCAGTTAGCTTAAGACATCATCAGGAGGAACCACGTCCGGTTTCGGCCCCTACTCCTCTACCGTTTTGACGTGCCCCCCCACTTTCGGAGGTGTCTTCAGCTCTGGTGTTGGGTGCATGTCTTCTTTCTTCTATTCCTTGGCCTCTTCGATGCAGCATCAACGAGTGTCAGCGTCCGACTGACTGTCATGTCAAATTCCCCTTTTTATACCTGCTGCTAGGCTTCGACATAAACGAGTTTGGATTAATATTATTTGAGATATATAGAAATATATTTCGATAGCTGTAGATTATACTTATCTAATTATTTTGTCTGTTATAATGAATTTGTTGTTTTTTTAATTGTAATTGATATGTTGTTGAAT
>NC_069008.1:13400453-13401025 GCF_001194135.2 Octopus bimaculoides | reverse complement strand
ATGAGTGTGTGTGTGTGTGCGTATACAGAGAGAGAGAGAGAGAGAGAGAGAGACAAACAGAGACAGAGAGAGGGAGGGTGGGGGAGTGAGCAGCCCTTTCGGGGTTGATTTCAGTGCGTATCCTCTTCAGTAACCTTAGAGATCGTGTGCTTAAGGTCTTGTCATCTCGTTGACTTTCTCTAACCGTAATAGAAGATCATTAACAGGCTTCATAATAATTTCTATAATATCTCTCCCGATGTCACCTGTTATCTTATCCGACTATTTACTCTAACAATTTATTATAACCTGCGCTTGAATACGCTTTGACTTTACCAGTAATTTTAACCCCTGACTGTACATTTCCTCTACTTTTACAAGTTAACCTAATTTTGAATTGTACACACACGCACACACACACACACATGTACGTATATGGCTGTGTGGTAAGTAGCTTGCTTACCAACCACATGGTTCCGGGTTCAGTCCCACTGCGTGGCAACTTGGGCAAGTGTCTTCTACTATAGCCTCGGGCCGACCAAAGCCTTGTGAGTGGATTTGGTAGACAGAAACTGAAAGAAGCCCGTCGTATA
>NC_069008.1:13398990-13399855 GCF_001194135.2 Octopus bimaculoides | reverse complement strand
CACGTTAATTTCACGAGCAGGCTGTTCCGTTGAAGACAGTCAAGACTATTGATAAAGTTGCAAGATGCAACGAAAATTTTAGGTAAATAAAAAGAAAAATAAGTGGAAATTTTAACGGTGAGTGTGTTAAATTTTAAGGCACAATGAGAAAATGACTCTCCCCAGACACAACAGAATATGCTTCAACACACGAAATCACATAAAAAATCTTGCAAACCAAATCCCAAAACGAAATATATATATATATATATATATATATATGTACACATATATACACATATAAATAGATGTATATATATTGGAGGACAGGTATTCTCTGTGTAGAATACACTCCGTAGTGCTCAAGAAATTTGAACTTGAGCAGGTAGAGGAGTAAATGTAGCGACAAACAAGTTAGGCCAGATGAAATTCTTCCCTAATTCAGAGGCTGGTAGTATTCAATGATGGAATCAAGCTACAAGCATTATTTTGTATCACCAAACCTCCAGTAACAGCTGTTGGTGTCGTAAAACTCCTGTTCAACGCTCTTAATTCCTGATATCATTTCCATTCTGTATATCGATTTGCGTAACTTGCCTATCCTTACATGTACTCCTATTAATATATACACACACCAGCATACATGTTGTAACACGTATATTTTTGTTAGTTTGCATGCATGTGTCGACTGGCGCCTGTGGGTGCGTGTGTGCCTATCCATCTATCTATCTATCTATCTATCTATCTATCTATCTATCTATCTATCTATCTATCTATCTTTAAGTGTGCATGTATATATGAAAATGTATATACCTATATATATATGTATATATACATACATATATAAATATATATATATATATATATATATATATATATATATATA
>NC_069008.1:13395368-13396314 GCF_001194135.2 Octopus bimaculoides | reverse complement strand
AAACACACACATACACACCCACACACACACAAACATATGTTTTATTCTTTTTCTTTTATTCTTTTATTTGTTTCAGTCATTTGACTGCGGCCATGCTGGAGCACCGCCTTTTAGTCGAGCAAATCGACCACAAGACTTATTCTTTGTAAGCCGAGTACTTATTCTATCGGTTTTCTTTTGCCGAACCGCTAAGTTACGGGGACATAAACACACCAACATCGTTTGTTAAGTGATGGTGGGGGACAAACACAGAATATATATATATATATATACGACAGGCTTCTTTCAGTTTCGTCTACCAAATCAGCTCACAAGGACCATGTGGTTGGTAAGCAAGCTACTTTCCACGTAGCCACTCCCGCGCCTCTCGTTTTGCATGCATACATATTTACATATATTGCATTTAATACCGAAACTAATATACTAAATAGACTTTATGTATCTAATTTGTTTATCCACATAATTGCTTCTCTCTCTCCCCCTCTCTCTCCTTATATATGTATATTTATATTTATATATGTGCTTGTGTATGTATGTATGTATGTATGATGTGTGTGTATACGTATATATAAATATTTGGGTATTAAATACAAAATATGTATGGTTTGAACTAAGCTTTATTGCCAATTCTTCAACTGATAATGCAGGATTTTCTTCAAGTAATGCCACAAGAAGCTTATCATCAAACTCACCTGGACGTCCTGCAAATATCATATCACAGACGATCGAAGAGCTTGGTTGGGAAATAATTCCTCATCCACCTTATTCTCCCAACCTTGCTCCTTCAGACTACCATTTGTTTCGTAGTTTACAGAATCATTTGGGGGACATAACTTTCGCAAGCCAGGAGGAGGTCGAAACTGACATTTCAGAGTTCTTTGCTTTGAAACCAAAAGAGTTTGACATTGATGAGATTAAAAAGAAGGAAGTCATAGATAATCAGGGA
>NC_069008.1:13391725-13393698 GCF_001194135.2 Octopus bimaculoides | reverse complement strand
GAGAGAGAGAGAGAGAGAGAGAGAGAGAGAGAGAGAGAGAGAGAGAGAGAGAGAGAGAGGGAGAGAGGGAGGGAGGTTGGAGAGAGATATGGGGGAGAGAGAAGCAGAAAGGCATTAAATTTTTTTAATTGAACACGATTGATAGAAACACTTCCGTTCCACTGATAAATTTTGTTCAAAAAACTTTTCTAATATTTGGCCATTAGAGTAAATAGTTAACCCACCTGAAATAGTTAACCCATCGTCCCTATATAAGCTTTTATTTAAACCTTTGAATGTATAATTTAGTGTCAAATATTTATAGCTTGACATTTTCATATATTTCCACCGTATTAAACCAGCTAATACGGTGTCAAATTCAGTCGAGCTATCTTCCATGCTGTCGGAAACTTTGCCGGATATCGGTGTTCTTTTTCTTCTTTTTTTTTCTGGTATACATAATTATTTCTACCTCCCATAATTTAAAGCGCAAAATTTCTTGACAAGATTTAAGTCACCGTTGGGTAAAATTTTGAGAACAGAAGAAATTAAGGGTACAATTGAATTTTGTTAAAAATGCTTTTCGGATATTTGGCCGTTAGATATTAGTACATGAAAGAGTTAACCCATCGTCTCCATATAAGCCTAAGTTTAACGTTTTAAATACATAATTTAGAGTCAAATAGGTATAGCTCGACATTTTCATGTATTTCCGCAGTATCAAAACAAGCCGATACAGGCGTCAAATTCAGTCAAATTATCTTTTACCCAGGCGAAAGCTTTATCAAATAGCGATGTTCTCTTTTTCTTTTTTTTCTGGCATAAATAATTATTTTTACCTACCCAAATTTTATAGTACAAAATTTCTTGACAAGATCTAAGCTGCTGAAGAGTAAGATCTTGGCAACAGAAGCTATCAAAGGGACTGATGAATTTTGCTCACAAACACTTTTCGAGTATTTGGCTTTTAGAGTATTCTCTTATTCTTTTACTTGTTTCAATCATTTGACTGCGGCCTTGCTGGAGCACTACCTTTAGTCAAACAAATCGACTCCAGGATTTATTCTTTTTAAGCCTAGTACTTATTCTATTGGTCTCTTTTGCCGAACCGTTAAGTTACGAGGACGTAAACACACCAACGCTCGTTGTCAAGCGATAGTGGGAGACAAACACAGACACAAATACACACACACACAGAAGACACTTGCTCAAAGTGTAACACAGTGGGACTGAACCTGGAACCATGTGATCGGGAAGCAAGCTTCTTTCCCCACAGCCACGCCTATACATGAAAGAGTTAATCCATCGTCTCTAGATAAACCAACATTTAACGTTTTGAATATATAACTTAGAGTGTCAAATATGCGTAACCCGCCATTTTCTTATAATTCTATAGCATCAAATCAGCAGATACAGGCTTCAAATTCAGTAGAAATATTTTTCAGCCTGGCGAAAACTTTAATAGTGGTGCTTACTTTTTCTAGATTACACAATTATTTCTACCTTCCGCTCATTTAATGGGTAATGTTTCCTGGCGAATTTAAATAGCTTCTGAGTAAGATCTCGGCAATAGACGGATAAAACACCATCATATAAAAAAATTAAATACACTTGCAATTAAACCAGCTCGCACTAACGGCGTTGCTGTTATTCAAACGTTGGAGGATTGTAACTTTGCTGATTGTGGTATATTTAAAAATGTTAGCTAATTAATATGGTTCCTCTTGGGTGAGTTAATTAATCCACATTTTGGCTCGGAATTTTATGGTTATCTACATAATCTTTTAACGTGATGTAAGTTTTACGCTTGGCTGAACAATTTAAACGTTCGTCTAGATCATGTTTCCATATCGTCGTGCGAAGTAATATACATACATTATAATACAAAATGTCACATGTCTGCGCATGTGCATGCTTGAGTGTACACACACACACACACACACACACACACACACACACACACACACACACACACACACACACACACACACACA
>NC_069008.1:13385691-13390597 GCF_001194135.2 Octopus bimaculoides | reverse complement strand
TATATATGCATGTAGATGAGCGACTACATCATTAGTGAAACGAGAATTTAAAGGTGACTTCTGAGAATATTTTGAGCAGGGCCTTCAATGGCCAGTTGTAGGTCATGTGAAAGTTTGATAAAATATTGACTACAAAGCATCTTATTTTGGGTTCTAAGTCGTCAGTCTGGTGGCTCCGGAGAGTAAGCGGTTTGTAAGATTCGTCAACTTTGCGACGTCAGATTGTCCCGTATATTGAGGACTAGTGGTATCGAGTTACGTATCAGACGATGTGTCATACATAGCAATCAACGTATGTAGAGTATTTATACCAGGTTTATTATAGATAGGACATGCTGATGGTAAGCAAAAAGGAAATAAATACAATAAACTTCCTCCTATCTGGCACCCCTGAGATCGGGCTGTTGTCGGATAACTGAAATTTCTGGATATCTGATCACCACTTTTTAAATTACCATTGCACTTTACAAAACTCATTAAGACTCTATATATAGATCGGTACTCGAAGAGATTACATATAGAAGATAACAGCCGGAAAGATGACTTCACCGGCAATATATCGACAAACTCTTGTGAAATCATTTGTAGTTTATGTTGAAACTATTGGCTATGTGTAGAATCCCCATGGAAATGGCTACTACTCCGCATGTAAATACTAGGAATGTTCTCTTTCTACCCATTCTTAAACTACCAGCGTTTTATGGAGATAAAAATTCTATGAATTTTCCCTAGACTGTAATTAATTGCATTTAAAATTTTAATGACATATCTCTCTTCGAAATATCGCTACTTAATAAGGTACGGGTTAAATCATGCTGAAGATAGCTAAAAAGAATGAAATAGTGCTATGCATGATTACCACCAACTAGAAAGAATGGTCAAGTATGTGCGGTGGTGAGTTCCATGCAAAGTGGGTCGCTAGTATCGAGGATTTTTCCCCTGGACGTATTTCTTACAGAGCCATCATTATTATAAAGAAGAGCAAAAAAGGTCTTCTCGAAATTGTCGGAGATTCTTTCGGTAAAAGTCCAGAAGGATCGGCTGCATTCGGAAAACGAGAACACTTGAGGGTCGTTCGATATATGAAAGAATCCTTTGTGCGCCGTATGGTTGATTACAAGAGATGTGCTGCTGGCTAAATATTTATCTAGTTTTGGAGAATGGCTGAGATGCTTCAGGCGTTGTGGGTTCTATTTTTTTTATCCGATCCGCAGTATTGGAAGACTTGTGACATAGAGGTTTTGTTGTGTGGAGGATTTAAAGGGAATTACCCCCCCCCCGCCAAGAAAATAAAAAAAAAAACAAGGATGATGACGAAGGATTGAAGTGCGTGTGCTGTCGGGGATAAGTGGCAAACCCCACTCCCAAAAAACTGGTAGAGCTGTAAAAAGTGTTATAGGGTCTGGGAGGATGTGGCTGCTATGTAGCATGTTATGTGCTGGGCAGTTGTGTTGGAAAAAGCCTAGAAGTTCAGAGAGACGGTCACGGTTTGACAGAGTTAATTTCAGAGGTGAGAAAGTGTTTGGTGTGTTTATGTGTTGATCTGGAATTTGAGCCGGGGGTGGGGGGAACAAGTTGAAAGCAAATAACAAATCTTCAATGAGCAGTAAAATAAAATGTTTGTTGTATAGTTACAATGGCGAAAACTTCGTGTAGTTTGGTATGTTATATGTAGTAGGAGAAAAAGAAATGGTGACATAGCCTTGATAAAAAGAACGCAATTATTTCTTGGTAACTTCAATACACTTGTGTTACACTTGAGCAAGGGAGTGATGTTATCAGAAGGTACTAAAAGTACTAAGCTTCGTAATCGATAGCCATTAAGGAAAATGTTATGCACTGAATGCTGTATATAAAATAATAATTCTTTCTAGTCCTGGGTATAAGTTTAAACTGCATCCGATAGTGAGGCTCTGGTTCGGGCTTTCCGGAGTGCGGAGCAACATCTTAGCTACTATTGTTCTCTGGTCTGTTCTTACCTGAGCATAATAGTAGCCACAATTTGGGTTAATTAGCACATCACGGAATTAACTCTAGAGGAAGGACATCCCCAACCGACCCAGAGCAAATGAGGCCCTTTAGCTCTTTAGCTGCTCATCTATGAGAAGATAATTCTATACAAATCCTACGTCCTGATAAATACTGGGCTCTTGGTATTTGTTTGTACCAGATCAATACAAATTTGGGAGACGAGAGATTGGGACTGGCTCTGTACAAACTGTGCTCACTACAATAATAAAATCCTGCTTCCTTGAAAGGGACAATTTATTGATCGTTTAAAAAAAAAAGATTAAGGGAATAAATTCTACAGAGAATCGTAATGTAGATATGTACAGTTATATATGTGGAGGCGCGTGGCTTAGTGGTTAGGGTATTCGGCTCATAATCGTAAGGTCGTGTGTTCAATACATGGTGGCGCTTTGTGCTTTTGAGCAAGACACTTTATTTCACGTTGTTCCAGTTCACTCAGCTGGCAAAAATGAGTAGTATCTGTGTTTCAAAGGGCCAGCCTTGTTACACTCTGTGCCACACTGAATATCCCCGAGAACTACGTTAAAGGTACACGTGTCTGCGGAGTGCTCAGCCACTTGCACGTTAATTTCATGAGCAGGCTGTTCCGTTGATCGGATCAACTGGAACCCTCCTCGTCGTAACCGACTGGGTTCCAAATTTGTGCCAGGTCAATACAAATTTGAGGAACGAGAGATTGGAACTGGCGAATCCATGGATGCTGCCAGCCTATTGACTTTGCTTTTCGTCCGTGGTGTATGCAAGAGTGGAGAGGTGGGGAATGTACATGGGGTTAGGTACTTGCTTCTGTAAACAGCCCAAGTATAGTAGAGCGGGGTTAAGCTACTGTCTCTGTAATACGGCCGACTAACGACGAGAAACAAAACAAAATATCAAAGACCAACCGACTCTTTTTAATAATTTAAACACATGGTCAAGGCGCCGAGCTGGCAGAAACGTTAGCACGCCGGGCGAAATGCTTAGCGGTATTTCGTCTGCCGTTACGTTCTGAGTTCAAATTCCGCCAAGGTCGACTTTGCCTTTTATTCTTTCGGGGTCGATAAATTAAGTACCAGTTACGCACTGGGGTCGATGTAATCGACTTAATCCCTTTGTCTGTCCTTGTTTATTCCCTCTATGTTTAGCCCCTTGTGGACAATACAGAAATAAGAAACGTTAGCACGCCGGGCGAAATGCTTAGCGTTACGTTCTGAGTTCAAATTCCGCCGAGGTCGACTTTGCCTTTCATCCTTTCGGGGCCGATAAATTAAGTACCAGTTGCGTACTGGGGTCGATATAAAAATTTCGGGCCTTCTGCCTAGAGCAGAAAAGAATTTAGTCCCATGGCCAGCAATTTCGAGAGAGGAGGTGAGTCGATTAGATCGATCCCGACCCCATTGCTCATCTGGTACTTATTTCAGCGAGCCTGAAAGGGAAGAAAGGCAATGTTGACCGCGGCTTTATTTGAACTCAGGACGTAGAGCCGGACCAAATGCCATTAGGCATTTCGTCCGGATAGCTGAAGCTTCTGCCGGCTCGCCGTCTTTGTGTAAAAAAAATGTAATAATCAGTTGTGAGGGGAGAGGATGAGTCGATTACCCCAACCCCAACCCCAGCGCTCAAACGACCCCACCACCTCCTGAGAGGGATCAAAGGCAATGTCGATCGCGGCAGAACGTAAAGCCGGATGAAATGCTACTAAACATTTTGTCCGGCGGGCTGACGCTTCTGTCAGCTCACCGTCCTTCTATAGAAAATGTAATAATAGATCTTTCTAATTTTGACGCAAGACCAGAGGTTTTGAGGGGAGGGGGTGAGGTGATTACATCCCCCCCCCGGACCCCAGCACTTAGCTGGTACTTATTTCAGCAACCCCGAATGGGATGAAACGCAATGTCGACCGCGATTCAGGACGTAAAGCCGAATGAAATGCTATTAGGCATTTTGTTCGGCTGCCTGACACTTCTGACAGCTCGCTGCCCTTGTATAGAGAACGCAATAATCGATTTGGAGGGGAAAAGCAGGTAACTTCCCCAGTACTGCACCGACCTCAGTACTTGACAAGTACTTTATTTTATCGATCCCGAAAGAATGAAAAGCAAAGTCAACCACGAGCAAGCCGGAAGAAACGCTTCTATGTATTTTGTCCGACGCACTGACGTTCTTGCTAACAAATACAAAACCGTATTTGTTTATATTTGGACAGGCATACACTCCAGTATATGTGAGTGTGAGTGTTGAATGTGAGTGTGAGTGAGCGTTGTACAGGAAGAAAATATAGCGGAAGAGATGTGGCAGAGATAGGCTAGCCCGAGCAAGAGAAAGCAGGACGGGGTCGGGCAAAAATTGAGGTCACGGATAGCATGTCACGTGATTCAGGTCATGCGAGTCGGTCGAAGGGAATTCCATACAGGCGCCGGAACTGCGCAGTTCGTGTAATCGGAGAGGACTGTGTGATCAAAGTTAAATCGCGTTCCTTCTCGCTCCCTATTTCTATCACACCCTTTCTTTTACAGTCTTCGTATCACCCTCTCTCCCTGCCTCCATCCCTACCTCTATTTATCTGTCTGTCTGTCTATGTACTTACCTCTCCCTCTCTCTCTATCTCTCTATCTCTCTCTCTCTCTCTCTCTCTCTCTCTCTACCTACCTACCTACCTGCCTACATCTGTCTATCTATCTATCTATCTATCTATATATATATATATATAGTGGTCATAGCTCTTTTATAGGCGTAGGAGTGGCTGTGTGGTAAGTAGCTTGCTTACCAACCACATGGTCCCGGGTTCAGTACCACTGCGTGGCATCTTGGGCAAGTGTCTTCTACTATAGCCACGGGCCGACCAAAGCCTTGTGAGTGGATTTGGTAGACGGAAACTGAAAGAAGCCCGTCGTAT
>NC_069008.1:13379366-13382283 GCF_001194135.2 Octopus bimaculoides | reverse complement strand
TTTTGTTCTTATTGTATTGGTTTAGAGGAAAAGTCTGTGAATACCCATAACCTTGGAAATTCCTCTGAGACCCGTGAAAAAGAGAAGCAGAGAGAGAGAGAGAGAGACAGAGAGACAGAGAGAAGAAAAAAGAGAGAGGAGAGCGAGAGAGGGAAAGAGAGAGAAAGAAAGAAGAGAGACATGTAGTCTATGTTACTATAGAAGAATTGCAGGGCAGCGAGCTGGCTGAATCGTTAGCACGCCGGGCGAAATGCTTAGCGGTATTTCGTCTACCGTTACATTCTGAGTTCAAATTCCGCCGAGGTGGACTTTACCTCTTATCCTTTCTGGGGTCGATAAAATTAAGTTCTAGTTGCGTACTAGGGTCGATCTAGTCAACTGGCCCCCTCCCTAAAAATTTCGGGCCTTGTACTCAGAGCTGAAAAGAATCGTTAGCACACCGGGCGAAATGCTTAGCGGTATTTCGTCTACCGTTACATTCTGAGTTCAAATTCCGCCGAGGTGGACTTTACCTCTCATCCTTTCGGGGGTCGATAAAATTAAGTTCTAGCTGCGTACTAGGGTCGATCTAGTCAACTAGCCCCCTCCCTAAAAATTTCGGGCCTTGTACTCAGAGCTGAAAAGAATCGTTTGCACACCGGGCGAAATGTTTAGCGGTATTTCGCCCGTCGCTACGTTCTGAGTTCAAATTCCACCGAGGTCGACTTTGCCTTTCAACCTTTCGGGGTCGATTAAATAAGTAGATGTTACGCATTGGGGTCAATGTAATCGACTTAATCCCTTTCTCTGCCCTTGTTTGTCTCCTCTATGTTTAGCCCCTTGTGGGCAATATGGAAATACCTATTGAAGATGTGTAAGTCGATTGTTGCAATAATAATGATAATAATAATCCTTTCTACTATAGGCACAAGGCCTGGAATTTGAGGGGAGGGGGATAGTCGATCACATCGACCCCAGTACTTGACTGGTACTTAATTTGTCCACCCTGAAAGGATGAAAGGCGAAGTTGACCTCATTGGAATTTGAAGACAGGCGAAATACCGCTAAGCATTTTGCTTGGTGTGCTAACGATTCTGCCTGCAGTCCGCCTTAATGATAATAATAATAATAATAATAATAACAATAACAATAATAATAATTATAATCGGAACAAATAAGGGCTACAATAAGGGTGGAGCATTTGCAGAAAAGAGCACTGCTTGGAACCGCTCGAATACTCCGGAAGGTGCTCGAAAAATAAGAGGTGTTACCTTAGTTCACTGGTAGTAAACATCTGACACTGTAGCACATCTCCAGCGTTAGAAGCTGTGCAAAGGAATTAATAATAATAAAGATAATAATAATAATAATAATAATAATAATCCTTTCTATTGTGGGCACAAGGCCTGAAAATTTGATGGCGGGAGTAGTCAATTACATCGACCCAGTGCGTAACTGGTACTTATTTCATCGACACCGAAAGGGTGAAAGGCAAAGTCGACCTCGGCGGAATTTGAACTCAGAACGCAAAGCTGGACGAAATACCGTTATGCATTTTGCCCGGCGTGCTAACGATTCTGCCAGCTCACCGCATTAATAATAAAAAAAATAAAAATAATAATAATAATAATAATAATAATAATAATAATAATAATAATAATAATAATAATAATAATAATAATAATAATAATAATAACAATAATAATAATAATAATAATAATAATAATAATAATAATAATGATGATGATGATGATGATGATGATGATGATCGCAGGGCATGGTGAAATGAATTGCGTTGCTCAAGAACATAGCGCACCACCAGGTCCGGGTTTCATACCCAGAATCTCGCGATCGTCAGTGCAACACCCTAATCCCTAGGCCGCACATTTTCACACGCACGCACACATCAATCTATCTATCTATCTATCTATCTATCTATCTATCTATCTATCTATCTATCTATCCGTCTGTCTATCTGTCTGTCTGTCTGTCTGCATATCTATCTATCTGTCTGCCTGCCTTATCTATCTATCTATCTATCTATCTATCTATCTATCTGTATGTCTGTCTGTCTGTCTGTCTGTCTGTCTGTCTGTCTATATATCTATCTATCTGTCTGCCTGCCTATCTATTTAGCTATATACACAGAGAGAGAAAGAAAGAGAGTGAGAGTCAGTGAGAGAGACAGTGAATGAGAAAGACAGAAAGAGAGAGAGAAAGAAAGAAAGAAAGAAAGAAAGAAAGAAAGAAAAAAGAAAGGAAGGAAGGAAGGAAGATAGGAAGAAAGAAAGAAAGGAAGGAAGAAAGAAAGAGATCGCTTTAGTTGTCAGATAAATTCGTTCGTTTTTTTGTTTTTTTTTTATTTCCTACTTGGTCATCCATTGTTCTGTGTCTGAAAAGAGGTAAAATTTTATTCAAAATTCATAAACTATAAACAAAAGCTGACGAAAAATAAAACTACAAAAAACCACCCCATAAACAACTGCCATAAAATATATACATATTTCGTTTTAATTCAATTAATATTGGAAAGAAACGAACGAGTTTATCCGAGAAGCCAGTATTTTAGGTAATGCGGTCTTAATAGAGCATTGTTGTGTCTCGTTACCTTCAGTTCCGTGCAGGGCAGGATTTGATCTTAAGAGGTTGCTTAGACCACCCAAAATGCGTCGAACAATAACTATACAAATTCTGTATTAGCAACCCCCACACCAGACGGTGCCCCACCCCCTTGCAATCTATTCCAACTGCAACACCCTCACCTCCACCTCAACACACACACACACACACACACACACACACTTCCACCCCCTACCCCTAGTCCGCGCACATTGTCATTCTATCAGGAGGACTGTTGTATGAAAGGAAATTCAATTCGGTGTAAATAGCGAGAACACCACCATCACTAAATACCGCCGCCGCCGCCACCACCATCACC
>NC_069008.1:13376546-13378644 GCF_001194135.2 Octopus bimaculoides | reverse complement strand
CGACTTGCTAGAAATAGTAGCCACATTCTCTTAAATCGCAACTTATCCTCTTACGCCCCAAACACATATTGCCAATGTATATGTACAAAAAAAAAAATGGAGCGTTCATGAGTGGAACGCCTTTCATAATAGTTCTGTTCACTCAGAGTTTTGTTCAGGAGCTAATGATAATTACAGCAGAGGTATCGCGAAACGGAATGTGACAACTGGGCGCAACTGTTTGGACGCTGACTAACTGACACAGCTGACTGGACAATGAAAGTGTTTTTGGCGACAGTACGTTTTGGCACTGACGGTAAACACACATACACACACACGCACGTGCGTGTAGAAACGATGCTTCCAGTTAATGCAGTCAACGGAACAACCTGTGCGTGGAATTAACATGTGCCCTTTACGTAGTTTTCACTCGGATTCAACGTGACACCGAATATGACAAGGCTGGCCTTTTGAAATACAGGGATTACTCATTTTTGCCAGCTGAGTAGCCTAGGGCAACATGAAACAAAGGGTCTTGCTCAAGGGAACATCGTACTGCCGAGAATCGAATTCAGGATTTTACCCTCTTGTGCTGAATACCCCTCACCACTAAGCCGCGCGCCCTCGCTTTAGAAATAGATATATACAAAGAGAGAAAGAAAGACATTGCACATACAAATACAACTGGATCCTCAACTGGTACTTATTTTTATCGATCCCAAAAGGATGAAACGAAAAGTGGACCTCGGCAGAATTTGAACTCAGAACGTAAAGACGAATGAAGTACACTAAACATTTTGCCTGGCGTGCTAACCATTCTGCCAGCTCGCCACATTCGGAACGCTAGAATCTTTAGCACTACTGAAGTCATGACGAGAACATTTTTTTCGACAGACCATATTAATGGCGATTTTATTATTATTATTATTATTTTTTCTTATTATCATATTTCTTATTTTCCAGATGGCCGGTCGCTTGACTATTCAGGAGCGAGCTAATATTTTGTTTATAATTATACCGTGTGTTACGTATATATTATATCATACCACGATACTGTGTGGACTAAGATCCCCATTGATAGGCTGCTGGTATTTATAAAGTGTTAAACACTTTCGGTATGCAAATTAGGGACCCCTTCATAGAGTAACTGCTGCATTTGTTGAGTATATAAATAGTTTGGCTGCCTATTTCTCTGGAGATTGTAAAAATGATGTGGACGCTTCTGATGAGAACCCTATAAGGTTCGAAAATCGATTAAGGTTGTTCATCGTTTTTTCTCAGGCTGCGGAGAAATGGGTAAAATATGCTGTTTATAATTATACCATATGTTACGGAAATAAATACATTGGATTTTTAAACATTTACTAACGTCTTCATGATGCCTTTTATGATGTTTCTGTCATTAGACTGCGACCATGCTGGGGCACTTCCTCGAAGAACATTTCGTCGAATGAATCGAACCCAATACTAATTTTTTGTTTTTTTTTGTAAACCTATTACTTATTCTATGGGTTTCTTTTGCCGAACAGTTAACTTAGGAGAACGCAAACACACCAACATCGGTTGTCAGGTGATTTCCCCAAGACACCTGATGAAGGCTGGAGGGTATATCAGCCGAAGCGTTGTGTTAACAACAAACAAGATGAGGACAGAAAAGAACGCAGCGTAAATAACGGACAGAGCCAAGACTATTGAAAAGGTTGCAAGACGCAACGAAAATTTTAGGAAATAAATAAGAAATAAGTGGAAATTTTAACGGTGAGTGTATTAAATTATAAGGTACAAAAAGAAAATGACTCTCCCCAGACACAACAGAAGATGAGGACAAATATCCGTCAAATGTAGATAATGTAAGTAATGTAAATAATGTAAATAATGAACAGCTGGTGGTGGTGATGGCAAAAGTAGTGTTGATGGTAGTGGTGGCTGTGTGGTAAGTAGCTTGCTTACCAACCACATGGTCCCGGGTTCAGTCCCACTGCGTGGCATCTTGGGCAAATGTCTTCTACTATAGCCTCGGGCCGACCAAAGCCTTGTGAGTGGATTTGGTAGACGGAAACTGAAAGAAGCCCGTCGTATATATGTATATATATATATATATATATATATATATATATGT
>NC_069008.1:13375606-13376536 GCF_001194135.2 Octopus bimaculoides | reverse complement strand
ATATATGTATGTGTATGTGTGTATGTGTTTGTGTGTCTGTGTTTGTCCCCCCCAACATCGCTTGACAACCGATGCTGGTGTGTTTATGTCCCCGTAACTTAGCGGTTCGGCAATAGAGACCGATAGAATAAGTACTAGGGTTCTAAAAGAATAAGTCGTGGGGTCGATTTGCTCGACTAAAGGCGGTGCTCCAGCATGGCCACAGTCAAAAAGACTGAAACAAGTAAAAGAGTAAAAGAGTAAAAGAGCTGGAAAAATCCTCGAGTTGCCCGTTTTTTACGTCGAATTGTAACTGGGAATGAAAAATGGATCTATTTTTGTAATCCTAATAAGAGAACTCAGTGGCTTCGTTCTTGCCAGGCTGAAGAACCTGATGTCAAACAAGAACGGTTTGAACAGAAGGTCATCCTGTGCATTTGGTGGAGTTTCAAGAAGGTGGAGTTCCTTTTGGGCTTGTCATGAAGAATCATATTGTCAACACAGACCTTTATGCTCAACTCAACTGCAGCGAGTATATGATGCACTGAAAGGCCGCTATACGGCGTTGGTCAATCGAGGATACACAATCTTTCAGCATGACAATGACCCTATCTCACACGGACAATGTGACCAAGCGCATGTCCAGTCTGCGCCTATGATGCTCTTGGGAAAACATGAACGTCGTAACGTTGTGATTTACAAGTAATGTGAACTATTCGAACCACTGGAAACAGGAATCGAAACCCAGACCGCCATTACATGTACTGCTACAGCAACACAACCACACCGCCTAACTAGAGCATTATCACATAACCACATCACATAACAACAACACAAGACCACTACCATCAACACCACCACCACCACCATTACCACCACCACCACCAACAACAACAACAACACAAGACCACTACCATCAACACTACTTTTGCCATCATCACCAACACCGCC
>NC_069008.1:13373572-13375408 GCF_001194135.2 Octopus bimaculoides | reverse complement strand
TAAGATCATTATGACCACCACTACTCCCCCGCCTTAAACACACTCATACACGTACACGCACACACACACACGCACACACACGCACACGCACGCACGCACGCACACACACACTGTGTGTTATCACCGCAAGCCTTTTAACTTTGGCTTTTTAAAATGATAAATCTGGCTTCACAGCGGAGAGCAGACAGAATCATTTGCAAGCCGGACAAAATGCTAAGAGGTCATTTCTTACGGTTCTACTCTCATTCGTCTCGGGGTCGAAAAATTAAGGACCAATTGAGCTCTGGGGTTGTAACTGACATCCCCTTCCCTCAAAATTACCGGCCCTTAGCCTAAAATAAAAAGGCTTATTAATAGATACGGTTGCAGAATCGTTTTCTCCGGCTTTAATTTCATCCTTCTCGGGGTCGAAAAATTAGGGACCAGTTGAGCACTGGTTTGTAATCAACATCCCCTCCCCTCAAAATTACCGGCCTTTAGCCTAAAATAAAAAAAAATTATTATTAGATGCGGTGAACTGGCAGAATTGTTTGCAGGCCGAACAAAATGCTTAAAGGTTATTTCTTCCGGCTTTAATTTCATCCTTTTCGGATTCGAAAAATAAAGACAAATTGAGCAATGGGGTTGTAATCAAACTCCTCTGCCCTCAAAATTATTGACCTTGTGCCAAAATTAGAAAGAATGACTATAAAAGGCGGTGAGCTGGCCGAATCTTTAGTATGCCGGACAAACACTTAGAAGTATTTAGTCCGGCTGTACTTTCATTCCTTTCGGGGGTCGATAAAATAAGTGCCAATCAAGTCGATGTGATCGACTGCCCATTGTTCCAAATTTTCTGGCTTTGTGCCTATTGTAGCCAGGTTCTTCCGTCGGTTGGGACGACGAGGGTTCCAGTTGATCCGATCAACGGAAAAGCCTGTTCGTGATATTAACGCGCAAGTGGCTGACCACTATACAGACACGCGTACCCCCAATGTACTTCTCAGCGTGAGATAAAAGGTAACGTTTTCTCATTGGACATTTCTCTTACTTACTCACCCTATGTTGTATATATGGAGATTTAATTGGCAAATCTATACTAATCTATAGAGAGAGTGTTATGGATATCTCTATATTTATATCATCCCCTAACCGTTCATCCGATAGTTGTGGTTTAATAATTAACATGACTCCCATCACTATCACTCACAGATAGGAACAGACAAACATGAAACTCATAGATCTAATTTCTCTGTTCTTTTTTTAAAGTTCCTATTATTTTTCTCACTGCACTGATGGGTACTATGATAATGTTTCAAATTCAAATATGAATTTATATCTATGTACGAAACAATTGTATGCATGAATAAATTTCTTACAACATTTCAACATCTTATCTCCTCCCTTTTTGACAAATATTATTGGATTTGTAAAACGTGATTCCATAAATTAATCATACACTTAATATTCTAATACTACTTTTCATATCATCGCCAATTTACACCAGTAAACACTCAGCAAAGTATGAAGAATCAACGTTAGAAATCTTTTTGGAAACCACTTTAGTTAAAGGACGAATCCACGTTCAACCTGCTACACACGCATATGTGTGAATATGTATGTATGCGTACATATGCATATATATCTATACATATGTATGCATATATGTATATTTATATATGTATATATCATATATATATGTATGCATATGTATATATAAGTGTAATAATATCCTATGTATACATATATATGTTTATTTACATATATACATATATATATATGTATATTTATATATATATGTATACATACATATATATATGTATATGTATATATATATATATATATATATATATATAT
>NC_069008.1:13371824-13372294 GCF_001194135.2 Octopus bimaculoides | reverse complement strand
TATATATATATATATATATATATATATGTATATATATATATACATATATATATATATCTTTTTCTCTCACACGAAATAATCTATGTCAAACGTAACCCTTATTCTTTCTACATCTCTCTATCTATCTATTTCTCTTTCTCTATTTCTTCCAAACCTCTCTCGCTCTCTCTCTCTCTCACTCTTTCTCTAATACATACATATATAATATAATCTATCTGTGTCAAATCTAACCACTGATTCGTTTTCCTATCTATCTATCTATCTATCTATCTATCTATCTATCTATCTATCTATCTATTTACATATATACTGGTGTGCATATATAAACATAAGCATACATATGCACACACATAGACTTACATATATGCGTATAGACATACATACGACATACGTACGTACATACATGCATACATACACTCATTTATGCATATATACATTCATATATATATATATATATATATATATATATA
>NC_069008.1:13370031-13371144 GCF_001194135.2 Octopus bimaculoides | reverse complement strand
TATATATATATATATATATATATGTATATATATATTCGGTATAGGAGTGGCTGTGTGGTAATTAGCTTGCTTACGAACCACATGGTTCCGGGTTCAGTCCCACTGCGTGGCACCTTGGGCAAATGTCTTCTACTATAGCCTCGGGTCGACCAATGCTTTGTGAGTGGATTTGGCAGACGGAAACTGAAAGAAGCCCGTCGTATATATGTATACATATATGCATGTGTGTGTGTGTATGTTTGTGTGTCTGTGTTTGTCCCCCATCATCGATTGACGACCGGTGCTGGTGTGTTTACGTCCCCGTTACTTAGCGGTTCGGCAAAAGACACAGATAGAATAAGTACTAGGCTTACAAAGAATAAGTCCTGGGGTCGATTTGCTCGACTAAAGGCGGTGCTCCAGCATGGCCACAGTCACGTGGCTGAAACAAGTAAAAGAGTATATGTATGTATATATGTATACACTCACATGCACACATACATTCCCACTCACACATGCCCACACATTTCTACCCACACGCGCATATACATACACATACACACACACATACATATGTATGTTGTATATAGTAATATGTAAAGGTTAGATCCAAGGACCAAGGTGCTGGAAGTTAGTAAGCTTTGAGCTGTCTGTAGGAGATATAAAAACAACTATCAGGAACAATCGTTGTTTATTGACGAAGAAAGTTGTAAATATTTTTCCATATCGAAGTTCGATAAGCTGAAAAAAATTATTTTATAGTTCACCGTTAGTCACTGGAGTGTGGTGGCGCAATGGCCCAATGGTTAGGGCAGCGGACTCGCTGTCATAGGATCGCAGTTTCGATTCCCAGACCCTGCTGTACTCTTCCACCACAACTTTCTCTCACTCTTTCTTCCTGTTTCTGTTGTACCTGTAATTCAAAGGGTCAGCCTTGTCACACTCTGTGTCACGCTGAATATCCCCGAGAACTACGTTAAGGGTACACGTGTCTGTGGAGTGCTCAGCCACTTGCACGTTAATTTCACGAGCAGGCTGTTCCATTGATCGGATCAACTAGAACCCTCGACGTCGTAAGCGACGGAGTGCCAACAACAACAGTCACTGGAGTTGCTGCGTATGCAAATAAAAATC
>NC_069008.1:13367114-13369110 GCF_001194135.2 Octopus bimaculoides | reverse complement strand
TATATATATATATATATGTACAGGTATACCTCGCCCCATGTCGTTAATTGGTTCCAGGAGACACGACTTAAGTCACAAATTGAGTTAAGTCGAATTAACTTGTCTCTAGGCTAGACTCGGTCGGATTTATTTGTCTCTATGCTAAACCGATAATAACCATTCCCAGTTCTGTCCTTTATTTATGGATGCATTTTCAATAATACATGGTCAATAAAAAACAATTTTAAGCTTACATACAAATAATTTTTATTTTTTAATATTGTAAAGTAAACAAAAAATAATCTAAATTTACGAATACAATTTGGTAGTATTTGCAGTACATCGCTGACGTTTTATTTATGAATGCAGTTTGCAATAAGACATGGTAAATTAAAAGCCATTTTTTAATTTTAAAAATCAAATTCAGTAATTATTATTATTATTATTATTTTGCAATAGTAAAAAAAGTGGATTATTTAAAATTTACAAATACATATAATTTGGTTATTTACATCGTGGATTTAGATGACTGTGAATCGTCAACATCAACCGCTGACTCTGGCTGTTCTTGTTCGATGCATTCACTAAGCTACACTACTTTATGGTGAGTATTTTAACATTTACTGTACGTATTTCAATATGATTTTATATGCTTTTATCCTTATTTATTGTACAGTAATATAATTTTATGTGCTTTTAACAGTTTTCTGATGATTTTACGAACCGGATAAAATGACTTCACTTGATCTTTATTTTTCCACATATTATTTTTGAAAACCGACGTATAATCGAGCAGGACGTCGAAGAAATCAAAGTGAATGCGACGAGGCAGCTGTTGATTATCCCAGAAAACGAGGTCTAGGAATGCTTCCATCAATGGAAACAGCGCTGGATTAAGTGTGTGGCTTCCGAAGGGGACTATTTTGAAGGAGATTAAATGCCAAAATGGTATGTGTTGTAGTTTTGTTTTTATAGCACCAATCGGAACACTTATTGACCAGACATCGTACATACATACACAAACATACACACACACATGCACACACATGCACACATACACAGACATACACACACATACACATACAAACACATAAATACACACATATACATACACATATACACACACACACACACACACACACATATATATATATACGCACATACATACACACATACACACACACACACGCACACACACACATATATATATATGTATATACACGCACATACACACACATTTACACACAAATACACACACATAAACACGTATGCATACACACATAGGCACAGGTACCCATAGACATACACACACGCACACATACACACACATACATATATACACATATACACATATACACAGACACACTCACGCACACACGAAGGGCTTGCATGCAGTTTCTGAGAAGACCCTTGTTCAAGGTGCCGCGCAGTGGGATTGAACCTGAGACCACATTCTTTTATTCTTTCATTTGTTCAGTCATTTGACTGCAGCCATGCTACAGCGCCGCCTTGAAGTTCTTTTGCCAAACAATTCGAACCCAGGACATATTTTTAAACCTAGTACTTATTCTATCGGTTTCTTTGCCGAACCGCTATGTTAGAGGGAAGTAAACACACCAACACCGGTTATCAAGCGATGATGGGTGGGGGACAACCGCAGACACACACATATAGATACCCACATACACACACACACACACACACAAACACGGCATACGACGGGCTTCTTTCAGTTTCCGTCTACCAAATCCACTCACAAGGCTTTGATCGGCCCGAAGTTATAGTAGAAGGCACTTGCCCCAAGGTGGCACGCAGTGGGACTGAACCTGGGAACGATGTGGTTAGGAAGCAAGCTTCTTACCACACAACCACGAATGCCCCTCTTGTTAGCTCTTCCCCTTCCCTATCACACACCTACCTATCCCCCATCTTCCTTCCCATAACTCTCTCCTTCTCTCTCTCCTTCTCTCTCTCCTTCTCTCTCTCTCTCTCTCTCTCTCTCTCTCTCTCTCTCTCT
>NC_069008.1:13366051-13366968 GCF_001194135.2 Octopus bimaculoides | reverse complement strand
GCACCTACCTATCCCCCATCTTCCTTCCCATAACTCTCTCCTTCTCTCTCTCCTTCTCTCTCTCCTTCTCTCTCTCTCTCTCTCTCTCTCTCTCTCTCTCTCTCTCTCTCTCTCTCTCCTGTCAAAATCTCAATTAAATCCAAAGTGGACGACGAATTTCTGCTGGACGGTGTCCAACAATATTCCACTCGCAAACAAACCAGACAACTTCATTGAACTACTGGCTTCCGCTAATATTTTCTGGTCAATGAATCTCTTCTGGACATTCGGCCCCCATTCAATTTAACTTTCAGCAGTCTTACTTGCACTTCTCACACTTCCTGCCTGTCTGCCTGCTTGTCTGTCTGTCTGTCTGTTGCTCTCTGTCTTTCTTACTGTCTGCTTGTCTGCTTGTCTGCTTGTCTGCCTCTGTTATTTGTCTATCTGTTAATTTGTAAGCTTGTCTATTTGGTTGTTATTTGCCTATCCGTCGGTCTGTATGTCAGTCTGCCTGTCTGCCTGTCGGTCTGTCAGTGCGTCTGTCTGTCTGCCTGTCTGCCTGTCAGTGCGTCTGTCTGTTTCTCTGCCTGTCGGTTACCTGCCTTTCTGCCTCTCTGTCTATCCGTTTGCTTATCTATCAGTCTGTCCGTCGACAAGATTTTATCTGCTTCTGTCTGTCTGTCTGTCTTTGTATCTATCTGCCTGTCTGCCTGTCTGCTAGTTACCTGTCTGTCTACCTATGTGTGTGTGTGCGCGTTTGTGTGTATCTATCTATCTATCTATCTATCTATCTATCTATCTATCTATCTATCTATCTATCTATCTGTATGTATGTTTATGTATATATATATTACACCATATTTTGACATTTCTAGACATTTTTTATGAACCACGTCCAAAATTCGTGGTTTTTCACTAATCGCGGGTGGTCTAGGAAC
>NC_069008.1:13359080-13359729 GCF_001194135.2 Octopus bimaculoides | reverse complement strand
GTGGTGGTGGTGGTGGCAGTGGCGGCGGTGGTGGTGGTGGCAGTGGTGGTGATGGGAGCGATGGTGGTGGTGGTCATGGTGGTTTTGGAGGTATTAAAAAGTATAATACTGTAAAGGCATCTCCATCGAATCAGACAATAACCTATTAACTTTCGACTCTATTAATTTTCCATTATTATACATTTTGAAATGTAACACGCTCGTCTATCACGTTGCTCACCATGGGCGTGTGTTTATATCTGTACGAGTGTATGTTTAAACACGTACATACATACATAATTATATACATACATACACACCTACGTATGTGTATATATATTATTATTTCATTATGCGCCCTTTTAAAGCCTAGACAGGCTCATGGGCCCGGTTTCCCGGTTTCCATGGCGTATGTGTTCCCTCCCACCAGCTGGACGGGACGCCAGTCCATCACAGCGTTACTGAAGAAACAGGAAGAAAGAGTGAGAGAAAGTTGGGGCGAAAGAGTACAACAGGGGTCGCCACCACTCTCTGCCGGAATCTCGTGAGGCTTTTAGGTGTTTTAGCTCAATAAACACACACGACGCCCGGTCTGGGAATCGAAACCGTGAACCTCCGATCGCGAGTCCGCTGCCCCAACCACTGGACCTTTGCGATAATAACAATGGTT
>NC_069008.1:13356713-13358390 GCF_001194135.2 Octopus bimaculoides | reverse complement strand
TTTTACGAAAAGAGTTATGATTAATAGTAACTTATATACAGCTTTTACGAAAAGAGTCTTGATTGATAGTAACTTACAGCTTTTACGAAAAGAGTTATGATTGACAGTAACTTATATACAGCTTTTACGGAAAGAGTTATGATTGATAATAATTCATATACAGCTTTTACGAAAAGAGTTATGATAGATAGTAACTTATATACAGTTTTTACGAAAAGAGTTATGATTGACAGTAACTTATATACAGCTTTTACGGAAAAAGTTATGATTGACAGTAACTTATATACAGCTTTTACGAAAAGAGTTATGATTGACAGTAACTTATATACAGCTTTTACGGAAAGAGTTATGATTGATAATAATTCATATACAGCTTTTACGAAAAGAGTTATGATTGATAGTAACTTATATACAGCTTTTACGAAAAGAGTTATGATTGACAATAACTTATATACAGCTTTTACGGAAAAGTTATGATTGATAGTAACTTATATACAGCTTTTACGAAAAGAGTTATGATTGATAGTAACTTCAAAGTTTCGGTTTGCCAACCTACGAAGGTTATCAAGCTGAAACTTCGAAGTACCTATCACCATTGTCACTCTTCTTCTTGTAAAAGTTTAATAAACATGTTCTCTACTAATAAAAAAAAAAGATTTAATTGCTTTTATAAACAATTAATATATTTCTTGGCAGCGAACTGAAATGCTTAGCGAACTTACGGAAAATAAAAGACGAAAACAGGTGAGGGAGTAACAAGCAGGTGTATTAGTTTGATGCTTGGAAAGAATGGAAAAGTCTTTGATGTTTCGAGCCTATGCTCGTTGTCAGAAGGGACTGAGAGGAAAAAAATGGAGAGGGAACGAAAAAAAAAAGAAAAAATTTTTTTGCCACAAGAGCAACCTGGAGGAGGGGATTAAGTCGATTACATCAACCCCAGTGCGTAACTGGTACTTATTTAATCGACCTTGAAAGGATGAAAGGCAAAGTCGACCTCGGCGGAATTTGAGTGTATGTTTGTGTGCGTACATTCATCTACGTATATATGTTTGTGCGTATGTATGCATGTATGTATGTATGTATGTATATATGTATGTATGTGTACACATTGGGGTTGCGCAGAGTGTCCGTCTCTCAATTTTTTTCATTAGGCGTTGATTGGCTGGGAGCTATCGTAGAAGATACTTGCCAAACTTTCCACGCCGTTGGGCGGAAGCCGAAACTAAGTTGTGTAAACATTTTATTAAAATGTCATGCATCAACATAACGTTGAAATGTCGCAAAATACCTAAAAATAAATCTCGTTATTTGATTGGTTGATGGGATCGGATTGAGTTAATTGTTTATGTAATTGACATCAGAAATACCGGTTACGTATGTACGATGTAGAACGAGATAAAGAAAGTGGAAAACAGTAGAGTAGAAAGAGAGACATGTTTGTGGGAAAATGGCTATGAATGTAAAAAGATGGACACACAGACGAATAGGCGCATAAGTAATATGAACAGACGCAGGAGTGGTTGTGTGGTAAGTAGCTTGCTTACCGACCACATGGTTCCGGGTTCAGTCCCACTGCGTGGCACCTTGGGCAAGTGTCTTCTACTATAGCCTCGGGCCGACCAAAGCCTTGTGAGTGGATTTGGTAGACGGAAACTGAAAGAAGCCTGTCGTATATAT
>NC_069008.1:13355645-13356045 GCF_001194135.2 Octopus bimaculoides | reverse complement strand
GTGCAACTGAAACCCGAATGTCCATTTGGTCAGCTGAAACCTGTTTGAGGCACAAACGTGGCAGACACGCGTCACAGACCCAAATCTTCTGTGACAATGGACAGAACTGAACCGTAACTGATCTGCACATGCTCTGATAAGTCACGGATGTGATTCGACGATTTCCCCTCACAGCTGCACGCACATCTGCGATGTTTTTCTCAGCTCTGTTGGTTGCAGGTTAATTTGTGCCCAGCGGTTTCGCACTGCGTGCTTTAGCTTCGTTACTAAGGCAATAGTCCGGATACTTATTGATCAGACCATGTATCTACATACATGTATGTGTATATGTATATATGTGTGCGTATGTATATATATGTGTGTGTATGCGTGTGTGCATGTGTGTGGGTGTGTGTGTGCG
>NC_069008.1:13355077-13355545 GCF_001194135.2 Octopus bimaculoides | reverse complement strand
TGATGATGATGATGATGATGGTGAGGATGATGATAATGATGATGATGATGGTGATGATGATGATGATGATGGTAATGATGATGGTGGTGGTGGTGGTGGTGGTAATGTCGATTGGATTTAGTTTGTTGTCGGTGGGAGAGGTCAAGGAAGGATAGGCGGGCTGTGTTCCCAGGGAGGAGAACGAAATGCTTGATAATTTAATTCCTAATCAGATTCGCCACTGATCCCGCCAATAACCGCCGCCGCCACAACCACCACCACCACCACCACTATCATCATCATCATCATCATCATCATCATCATCATCACAATCATCATTACCACTACACTCGCCACCACCACCACCAACAACAACAACAACAGTAACAACAACGACAACACCACCACTTACCACTTCCAACACCACCACCAATACATTATCTCTGCTACCGTCACCTCAACGTCATTACTACTACTACTACTACTACT
>NC_069008.1:13350263-13353043 GCF_001194135.2 Octopus bimaculoides | reverse complement strand
CAAACGGATTAAGTCGATTATATCGACACCAGTGCGTAACTGATACTTATTTAATCGACCCCGAAAGCATAAAAGGCAAAGTCGATCTCGGTGGAATCTATGTTTAGCCCCTCGTGGGCAATAAAGAAATAAGAAACGTTAGCACGCCGGGCGAAATGCTTAGCGTTACGTTCCGAGTTCAAATTCCGCCGAGGTCGACTTTACCTTTCATCGTTTCAGAGTCAATAAATTAAGTACCAGTTGCGTACTAGGGTCGATCTAATCGACTGGCCCCCTCCCCCAAAATTTCAGGCCTTATGCCTAGAGTAGAAAAGAATATTTTTTTGTGGGGCAATATATGATCTTGTACTATCGTGACTAGGGTAATATTTGATCTTGTATTATCGTGTAAAAGCAATACGGTTGGCGAATGATAGGCGCTTTGTCTGCAAACTTTGGTGCAGTGCCTCCAAGTGACGTCAATACTTCTTCATAGCAACCATCTGCTTTCTTCTGGTATAACATTTCATGATAATGGACACCCCGATTTGAGGATGGACTCTTCCCGTTCATTGGATGCCAACCATTCCCGTTTTCGTTGGAAACGATTATAGAGAAACCACTTTCCATCACTTACCGGAAATAAAAATACGCTCAAATTAATCTTATCAAAAACTCGACAGGATTTTCTCTACAACGTGATATTTCGTTGTTTCGCCCAATTTACTTCTTTTGTATTTCCTCTTTAGATTACTTCTCGACTATTTAGTCTTTCAGCTAGTTCCTATCCTTTCACTGTTGTTTCTTTTCTCGACTATCACTGTCTTGAGAAACACTCTTCCTTATTTTTTTTCCTGATAAACACCATCTTAAATTTTTTAAATCTTGCGCCTTTTCTTAAAGTTACTTCTCGACTAATCCTTTTCTTTAGCTAATTCTCATCCTTTCACTGTTCCTAACTTGCATGGAGATATCCGTCAAGGTGGGAAGTTAAGAACTTGTCGGAATGCCACGTTTATCTTCTCTGTGTTTTTTCGTCTATGTATGTATGTACGTTGGCATGTATGTATAGGCGTATATCTGTCTATTTATCTATATATCTAAATGTGTGTGTGTGATGTACCATCATCAAACATTGATTGTTGGCAACAGTTGACTTATCCACTTGTATAGAAAATTCAGAACGCTGGAGAATATTAATGAATTGATGTTTGACATCGTTGGCCATTTCATCGATGCGTCGAGAAACTGTGTTATTACTAAGTGGGATCTTCTTCATAATGTTATCGCGTTTTTCGTGCATAACGGTTGACAAAACCTCATCGATAACTGGGCGAAGTAACGTTTCTCCAATTGTGTGAGACTTCACAGACTTAACAACAAGTAATGCGATGTTGTACGATGCAATCAACCTGTCAATCTCCTGTTTACTAGTTTCCTGGAGTAGCGTGTTGAATGTTTGTGTTTGGTTTTTGAAAGAGGAGCTCAGCTGCAAAAATTATGATAACGGCTTGTCCTTCTTGTCAGAATGCTTTGCATCAAAGTGATACTTCAAGCGTGAAGGTTTCATTGCTTCGTTGGTCAATGTTTGGTGGCAAAGAAGGCACATTGGTAACTGACAGCTCTGAGGAGAAAGAATAAATCCAAGCGATAAATAATTACTACTGTACTGTAGACAAATTTTCTTGACTGGAGGCATCAGAAAAGTGAAAATGTGAAAACGAATTTCTATAGACGGCATCAAAAAGGCAGAATGGTATTCTCAAAGAGAAGAAGATGTCAATAGAGCAGAGTCAGATAACACGTCTTTACTGGAGCAAATACAGATCTAGTTCCTTTGGCTGCCACCATTTCAAAAATTAAAGTTTATCGAAAATTTTAGAATTTGGCACATTAATGTACCTTTCCAAGCTAAATTGCTGGAGTTATTTAACTTTTACCAGAAAAATGTTTTAAAAAAGTTATAGAGGTTTAAAGTTTGATCATTTTCACCCAGTCAAGAAACACGATTTCAAAGCTGTCATTTTGTGCGTGACTGCACATTTTATTAACATCCTGAAAATAGCACTTGTGTTTTGATATGAAATCACAGAATTACGCACGACATATAAGCTCTCGTAATTTTTTTTTATTTTCCAGAGTTTTCAGAAAATTTTTGCGAATTTGAATTCATTACGCGGAACTTCATACGATTATGCAAAAAAATATTATAGTGGAGTGTGATTTAAGGCCCAGGCCTATTTGGCTGCTATTTTTAGCACGCATGACAACCATGTCAATGACTGCGACAAAAATATTCGATCAATAAACAAGTCCGCTTTTTTTAATACAAAGGGACGTCTCATGCGAGTAATCAAATCGATAAACGTGCATCCTTATTCTAGGCAAGCCTAGATATCAGTAAATGCAGACTTAATTTCTAAAAATTCTTTGTCACCCACAGAATGCTCATATCGCCCATCAAAATCTAAAATCGCCAACAGTTTTCTAGAAATTCGCCCATCGCCCACCTGTAAGTTGAAATCGCCCACTTTCGGAAGCTATGCCTTATACTGTATGTGCATGCGTGCGAGAGTGTGTATGAGTGTGTATGTGCATGTGTGTATGAGTGTGTATGTGCATGTGTGTATGTGTGTGTAGATAGATAGATAGATAGATAGATAGATAGATAGATAGATGTACATGCGTCTATATGTGGATATATATGTATGTATATATGTAGATTTATATATATATATATATATGTATATATATATATATATATATATATATATATATATACACCAATACATAAATACACG
>NC_069008.1:13347681-13348979 GCF_001194135.2 Octopus bimaculoides | reverse complement strand
TTATTGAGCGAAAAAAAAACACCTAAAGCTCTTACTTCCTGTTTCTGTTGTACCTGTATTTCAAAGGGCCAGCCTTGTCACACTGTGTCATGCTGAATCTCCCCGAGAACTACGTTAAGGGTACACGTGTCTGTGGAGTGCTCAGCCACTTGCACGTTAATTTCACGAGCAGGCTGTTCCGTTGATCGGATCAACTGGAACCCTCGACGTCGTGAGCGACGGAGTGCCAACAACAACAACAATATTATATATGTGTGTATGTATGTACGTATGTGTGTATCTACATACATACTACATATCGTGGCACTCCGTCGGTTGCGACGACGAGGGTTCCAGTTTATCCGATTAACGGAACAGCTTGCTCGTGAAATTAACGTGCAAGTGGCTGAGCACTCCACAGACACGTGTACCCTTAACGTAGTTCTCGGGGATATTCAGTGTGGCACAGTGTGACAAGGCTGGCCCTTTGAAATACAGGTACAACAGAAACAGGAAGTAAGAGTGAGAGAAAGTTGTGGTGAAAGAGTACAGCAGGGTTCGCCACCATCCCCTGCCGGAGCCTCGTGGATCTTTAGGTGTTTTCACTCAATAAACACTCACAACGCCCGGTCTGGGAATCGAAACCGCGATCCTATGACCGCGAGTCCGCTGCCCTAACAACTGGGCCATTGCACCTCCACATACTATATATGATTAAATATCAAAAAGACTATCGCTATATGAATATTTCGTCACTGATACTCTGCCCAAACTGTCAGTATCTAACTCCGTACTTCCGGTTCTGTTTCAATATCTGCTCTCAGATTCCAGCTCAAATGACTTGGCAAACAATTGAATCTCGACCACACGCACGCGCATGTGCACGCGCGAGTTTTAGTCAAAGAAATCGACCACAGGACTTTATTCTTTGTAAGCGTATTATTTATAATATCGGTTGTCTTTTGCCGAACCGCTAAGTTTGACAAACGATGGTGGTGAGTTACAAACACAGGCACAAAACACACCCGCGCACACACACATATATACGTATATACGACGGGCTTCTTTCAGTTTCCGTCTACCAAATCCACTCATAAGGCTTTGGTCGGCCTAAGGCTATAGTAGAAGACACTGAGCTAAAGTGCCACGTAGTGGGATTGAACCCGGAACCATGTGGTTGGGAAGCAAACTACTTACCACACAGCCACGCCCGCGCCTATTGGGGGAAAATTCTGAAACATCCGTGTCCCGTTTAACCTAAAGCCAATCCAGCCGTGATAATCTCTGTTCATTTTCGAGGATTATGATTCCAAGAATAC
>NC_069008.1:13345147-13346898 GCF_001194135.2 Octopus bimaculoides | reverse complement strand
AATTGACTTGCTCCTTCCCTCAAAAACCATGCCTTGTGCCTATAATAGAAAGGTTTATTAGCTACTGCCAATATGCTTCAGCCATTTTTTGACAAGGAAATAATAATTTTATCACCGCCAGAATTGTTTGTTTACGTAGTCAGCACTTAATGTATATCGGCTGAATGGACGTCAGTCATTGGTTGAAATTACAGAAATACGACAACTTTAACATGAAATAACTTGCGATGTACGTTTTTTTGTTAAGAAGACTAAGAGAAAAAGATGTTTTATATGACACATTGTACCAGTGTCCCAAGTTTCAAAGTGTTTCGTTAAGAAAATACTGGTGCCCCCGTTTTGAACAAGATCCTGTCTATGTGTGTCTGTGTGCGTGCGTCTGTGTGTGTGCGTCTGTGTGTGTGTGTGTGTTGTCTGTATGTGTTTGTGTGTGTCTCTGAGTGTGTATATGTGTCTGTGTGTCTGTCTGTCTCTGTGTGTGGTGTATGTGTGTGTCTCTGTGTGTTTGCGTGTGTGTGCGTGTGTGTGTGCGCGTGTGTGTGTGTGCGTGTGTGTGCGTGCGTGTGCGTACGCGTGGAGTTTCGCCCTGGTTCGCCTGGAGTACACATACGCACCTACTTTACGCAATACTGGACTCAACCTGAGCTTATGGACCGCAGAGAAATGATTCTTGAACTACACGAACCAGAACAACGACCACACTAACAACATCGGTGACAGCGACGGCCACATCAACTGCGACCACTACGACGATAACGACTACGACCATGGCTACGACTACGACTACGACGATTGCGACCGGTTTCATAGTTAAATAAAATAAATTTTTAAAAAAACAGCAGAATGTTCTAAAATAACAGAGCATTTAACAACATTAACAAGAGGAAAGATAGTGGCTTCTTTATATTACAAATTTGCCCAAAATGGCCGCCAGCTTCAAAGTCATCTACGTACACACACACACGCATTATGCATACATATACAATATATATGTCTGTGTGTGAGTGTGTATTCATATATATATATGTCCATTCATATATATATATATATATACATATACATATATATGCATATATACATATACATATATATATATGTGTGTGTGTGTACATATACATATATATATATATATGTGTGTGTGTATATATATACATATACGTATGTATACACCCATATGAATATAGATAAGTATTTGTAAATGAATGTAAATACGTTTATATGTGTGTGTGTATGTGTGTGTGTGTGTGTGTGTGTGTAAGTATATATATATATATATATGTGTGTGTATAAACATATATATGTTTGTATGTATATATATATATATATGTACACACATACATACACACACACAATATATATATTGTGTGTGTGTATTTATATACGTAATTATATATATATATATATGAATGGATGGGTGAATGTATGAGTGTGTATGTATGTATGTATGTATGTATGTATGCATGTATGTATGTATGTGTATGCGTGTATATATATATATATGTGTGTGTACGTGTGTATATTGCATGTATCAATCTGTGTTTATGTTGGCCGTACGATGACCAACAAAGGCTGTTAAGAGTAGCGATGCCTTTCTTCTTCGCCAATCAAATATCTCGCCAGGCTTTTTTCTTCATTTTTTTTTTTTGTTATTTTTTTTCTTTTACTAAGAGAGGAGAGTGTCTGTGTTTTAAAAGCGAGTCCGACACACCGCCACTTCTCTCACCTTACCTTACCTCATCTTTTTTTTTTTT
>NC_069008.1:13342261-13344311 GCF_001194135.2 Octopus bimaculoides | reverse complement strand
ATATATATATATATATATATACGACAGGCTTCTTTTAGTTTCGATCTACCACGTCACAAAGCTTTGGTCGGCCCGAGGCTATAGTAGCAAACACTTGCCCAAGGTGCCACGCAGTGAGACTGATCCCGGAACCATATAACTGGTAAGCAAGTTATTTACCACACAGCCACTCCTATACCTATACATACATAGATACCTGTATGTATGTATGTATGTATTATGTATGTACATCATTGTTCAGTTTTATTTCAAGATTTTCTACCAATAGAGAAAGAGCCGGTTTCTAACCTAGATCCAAGGCTCCTTCACTAGAATTTCAACATCAACAGTATTTTTGTATATATGTATGTATGTATGTAGATTGGTATGTTTTGTTTCATGTATGTCTTCTCATGCATACACTTCCATATCTAATCATGTTAATCATATATACTGAAATGATAAACTTCTGGAAAGTTTCACAGACTTTTACAGTTCCAGTGATGGATTAGAACTGTAGTCTTCGAATGAGATTACTCCTTTCTGGTTTTGAGACGCCTAGTTTCTCAAGATTGGTATTTAGGCAGCGTGTTACATATCCCAGTTCCCCAATAATTACAGGTATAAACCTGAACTTGAAATCTGGGTAGAGTAATTGTAGATTCCTCAATAGTTCAACGTATGTATTTTCTTTTGCACTGATCTTTAGCTTTATGTTAATATCCGCCGGGCAGCTGATTTTTACTGGCTGGTCTATTATGTTTACATTTAATTGAGGTTTTCGCTGGGGCATTCCACTTGTACTCCTTCTTGCTACATCTTCTACCATACTGTAGGTCCTTATTTCTTTCTCTTTGAGGTTATCCTTCCGACGGATCTTCATTGTACGGTGTCCTCGCTACAACATCATGTCTCATCGGTAGATAATACCATAATGACATTTTCGGACAACTGCTTATGATGTGGGTAATATCTTCAGTGTTAAATCCACAAAGTCTGCACCGGTTGTCACATTTTGCTGCTTTGTCTGCATCTCTGTCCCTTTTGTGCATCAGGTTTTTTTGTTGGCACCCCGTCGCTTACGACGTCGAGGTTTCCGGCTGAGCACTCCACAGACACGTGTACCCTTAACGTAGTTCTCGGGGATATTCAGCGTGACACAGAGTGTGACAAGGCTGACCCTTTGAATTACAGGCACAACAGAAACAGGAAGTAAGAGAAAGTTGTGGTGAAAGAGTACAGCAGGGTTCACCACCACCCCGTACCGGAGACTCGTGGAGCTTTAAGCGTTTTCGCTCAATAAACACTCACAACGCCCGGTCTGGGAATCGAAACCGCGATCCTATGACCGCGAGTCCGCTGCCCTAACCACTGGGCCATTGCGCCTCCACTATCTAAAGAGATTATATATTATAAAGACTTTATTATAGCATCGACACCCACATTGGCTGTTGCTAGTTTACGATGTGTGACGTTAGCAACGCGAAGGTTGACTCAGAGATGCTGCAGTTATAACAGCTTGGATTTAAGTTATAAAAAGAGAAACAGTAACGTCATTGCTGCAAATTCACGATTAGAATCTAGTGGAATTGAATGTAAGAAGGTATGTTCAGCATCAGCAATTCACTGTTGTGTTGTTACTCTTTACTCTTTTACTTGTTTCAGTCATTTGACTGTGGCCATGCTGGAGCACCGCCTTTTAGTCGAGCTAATCGACCCCAGGACGTATTCTTTCTAAGCCTAGTACTTATGCTATCGGTTCTCTTTTGCCGAACCGTTAAGTTACGAGGACGTAAACACACCAGCATCGGTTGTCAAGCGATGTTGTGGGGGGGGAGGGACAAACACAGACACACAAACATACACACACACGCAAATGGTTGAGAACCCCCTCTCTTTTACTTGTTTCAGTCAAGGTACCACGTGGTGGAACTGAACCCGCAACCATGTGGTTCGTAAGCAAGCTACTTACCACACAGCCACTCCTACGCCCTGTGTTAGAATTTAGTGGATTTGAATGTAAGAAAATATTTTCAGTCATGCCTGGTAGGTTCACCGTCATCAAATAACC
>NC_069008.1:13340681-13341793 GCF_001194135.2 Octopus bimaculoides | reverse complement strand
TTTATTGAGCAAAAACACCTAAAGCTCCACGAGGCTCCGGCAGGGGATGGTGGCGAACCCTGCTGTACTCTTTCATCACACCTTTCTCTTACTTCCTGTTTCAGTTGTGCCTGTAATTCAAAGGGTCAGCCTTGTCACACTGTGTCACGCTGAATATCCCCCGAGAACTACGTTAAGAGTACACGTGTCTGTGGAGTGCTCAGCCACTTGCACGTTAATTTCACGAGCAGGCTGTTCTGTTGATCGGATCGACTGGAACCCTCGACGTCGTAAGCGACGGAGTGCCAACACACAACACATACGCCATAAAATATTCACTTTTGCATATCTGGTGATGGTGCTGGCAAAATCTGCATTCTCAAAATAACATCTTGAGAAATTGTGCTCTCAGCACCAAGACCAAAGTCCATATATTGAACTGCTATGTCTAGTCTGTGTTACTGTATGGAAGTGTGACATTGCTAATAGGAACTGTAGTTCCGAAGGCGAATATTGAGGATATTACGGACAGACATAGATTCTATGAAGAAGTGTTGACTCGGGTTGCGGTAAATAGGAAAATGTTTCGTGGGATAATTGCCAAGCAACTGAGGTTTCTGGGATATGTGATGAGGAAACAGGACCTGGAGAATCTGGCGATGACCGGGAAGATTAAAAGGGAAAGAAGGAGAGGAAGGAAAAGGATGATATAAATGTCAACCCTGACGAATTGGTTGGTAGAAAAAGACATTAAGCACCAGGAAATGGAACTGTTAACATGATTGCCGATACCCACTAGCGTAGCTGGGGAAGGGAGCAGTCCGCCCTGGGCGGCACTTTTAAAGGGACGGCACTTTTGGGTCTGCTGTAAGCAATATATATACTCTTTACTCCTTTACTTGTTTCAGTCATTTGACTGTGGCCATGCTGGGGCACCACCTTTAGTCGAGCAAATCTACCCCAAGACTTATTCTTTGTAAGCCTAGTACTTATTCTATCAGTCTCTTTTTGCCGAACCGCTAAGTTACGGGGACGTAAACACACCAGCATCGGTTGTCAAGCGAAGTTGGGGGGACAAACACAGATACACAAACATATATACACACACACACATACATATATATATATATATA
>NC_069008.1:13339528-13340291 GCF_001194135.2 Octopus bimaculoides | reverse complement strand
CATATATACGACGGGCTTCTTTCAGTTTCCGTCTACCAAATCCACTCACAAGGCTTTGATCGGCCCGAGGCTATAGTAGAAGACACTTGCCCAAGGTGCCACGCAGTGGGACTGAACTCAGAACCATGTGATTGGTAAGCAAGCTACTTACTACACAGCCGAGGCGGCAAACAGAAGAGCCGCCTCAGACGGCACACTCTAGCAACGCTAGTCCCTATATCCTACATTCTAGACGTGGCACCTAAAGGAGTATAGATATGGTCGAAGGAAACATTTTGGTGGATCAAAATTAATATATTGATGAATCATGTGCACAATAATGGCGTCAGATTTTGGCACAAGGTCTGAAATTTTGAGGGGGAAAGAGTTAATCGATAAAATCGACCTGAGCATTCTGGGTCTTTATATCATCGATCCCGAAAGGGATGAAAGGCAAAGTGTATCTCGGTGGAATTCGAACGCAGGACATAAAAACCGGCGAAATGCTGCTATGCGTTTTGTCCGGCGTGCTAACGATTCTGTTAGCTTATCACCTTAAAAACAATCTCACATAATAATCCTTTCTACTATAGGCACAAGGCCTGAAATTCTGTGGGGAGAGGGGCCAGTTGATTTCATTGTCACCAGTTTTTGACTGGTATTTTATTTTACCGACCTCGAAAAAGTGAAAGGAAAAGATGACTCTGCGAGATTTGAACTCAGATTGTTAAAGCGGCCGGAGAAATACGGCAAATCAATTTTTTTTTTTTTTTTTTTTTTTTTT
>NC_069008.1:13338109-13339057 GCF_001194135.2 Octopus bimaculoides | reverse complement strand
AGCCAACGTCTTCCGCCAACGTCCTCCGCCAACGTCCTCTCCGCCAACGTCCTCTCAGCCAACGTCCTCCGCCAACGTCCTCTCCGCCAACGTCCACTCTGCCAACGTCCTCTCAAGATGATTTTTAAAATGAGAATATGTGAAATAAGCTCGACAACTCTCACAAACGAGAATGCTAAAAATGAACCCGACCAATCTCAAAAATTAAGTAAAAAAGTACAGGAACAATAATCCAGAATTCTTGTCCGGTACCGAATCGATCTCCAAATCTAATTAGTTCGTGCCAGTCACGAGGCCAAACATTCCTGAAATTTTCATCCGAATTCATCCAGCGGTTCTTAAGATATCTCGTCCAGAGACAACCAACAAACAAACAAAGGCAACTGAAAAACAATACTCCTGCCTTCGCCGAGGCGGAGGTAATAAGGAAAACAAAACTAATAGAACTACATCAGGTAATAGAAATATCATATGATGTAAGGTTCCATACGATATTCAGGTAACCAGAAACCTTCTTCTCCATCAGGGTAGAAAGGATCTTACATTTTGGATCATGATGCAGAGAAGTTTTAAGATGGAATGATTTTATGTATGTATTGACATACATGTATAATTATATGCATATATCCATACATATATGTACATACCGACACCTATATGTATACATACAAGCATGTATGTATACAGGACATCACAAAAAACGTTGTCTGCGTTTGTGCTTGTGTGTGTGTGTGTGTGTATGTGACAGTTTTCATGTACCATATACATTCATTAAGTTTCGGCCCGTCAGAGGTTAGGTACCGTGCGATGAGACTGAACCTAGGGCCACATAGTCGGGGAAGCAACCTCTTTACCCCCACACAGCCACGCTTGTGCCTATATATATTACGTGTGTATATAGTGTGAAACCGCCCCCCCCCACCCGCATCAGCCCCGTATATTCAGAGG
>NC_069008.1:13333875-13335021 GCF_001194135.2 Octopus bimaculoides | reverse complement strand
ATATATACATATACACACATTTACCAACACGCACACATACATATATGGAGAGACACGCACATATTTACACACACACACACACACACACACACATACACACGTACATTCCTCCTCCACACATACACCCATGTCACCTCACCGCGTTTGACCTCTTCCCGGGCGTTGCATTGAGCGGGTTGTTTGTGAGGCGGCCGAGTAAGGGGACGTGCATGGTGACTGTGTTGCGTTTATGTGGGCTATTGTCATATTTGACGAGATGCATCAACGACGTTTTGAGGTTCAGAAGTTTTTCCCTATTTAAAACAACACCAACAACGCCCACCAAATATCCTGCGATGCTAAAGTGCGAGGGTAATTAGTGGCTCATACCACCTGCTAGAAATAGCAGTCAACAGTATCTTTCTCAAATCACCTCCAGAGTCGTTTAGTGCTTCTTTTCTCCCCTTTTGTTTTTTTCTTTTCGCTTTTATTTTTATTTTTATTTTTATTATCATTACACGTCTCAGTTATTTGATTGCGACCATGCTGGAGCAGCGTCTCGAAGAGTTTTTAGTTGAATGAAATCTACGCCAGTACTTTTTTTTTTATTATCCTTTTTTTTTTTCTTTGAAGCTGGTACTCATTCTATCGGTCTGTTTTGCTGAACTGCTAAGCTACGGGGATGTAAACTCACCAGCACCTGCAGTCGAGCGGTGGTGGGGGACAATCACAGACACAAATACACACACGCACACTCACACACACACGCGCGCGCGCATGTGCACACAGGCGCAGGCGTGGCTGTGTGGTAAGAAGCTTGCTAACCAACCACATGTTTCCGGGTTCAGTCCCACTGCGTGGCACCTTGGGCAAGTGTCTTCTACTATAGCCTCGGGCCGACCCAAGCCTTGTGAGTGGATTTCGCAGACGGAAACTGAAAGAAGCTTGTCGTGTGTGTGTGTGTGTGTGTGTGTGTTTGTGTGTGCTTGTCCCCCCACCATCGCTTGACAAGCGATGCTGTGTTTATGTGCCCGTTACATATCGGTTCGGCAAAAATGACCGATGGAATAAGCGCTAGGCTTACAAAGAATAAGTCCTGGGGTCGATTTGTTTGACTAAAGGCGGTGCTCCAGCATGGCCGCAGCCAAATGACTGAAACAAATAAAG
>NC_069008.1:13332762-13333851 GCF_001194135.2 Octopus bimaculoides | reverse complement strand
AACCAACCACATGTTTCCGGGTTCAGTCCCACTGCGTGGCACCTTGGGCAAGTGTCTTCTACTATAGCCTCGGGCCGACCCAAGCCTTGTGAGTGGATTTCGCAGACGGAAACTGAAAGAAGCTTGTCGTGTGTGTGTGTGTGTGTGTGTGTGTTTGTGTGTGCTTGTCCCCCCACCATCGCTTGACAAGCGATGCTGTGTTTATGTGCCCGTTACATATCGGTTCGGCAAAAATGACCGATGGAATAAGCGCTAGGCTTACAAAGAATAAGTCCTGGGGTCGATTTGTTTGACTAAAGGCGGTGCTCCAGCATGGCCGCAGCCAAATGACTGAAACAAATAAAGAAATAAAAGAATACACACACACACAGATGCGCACGCGCGAAATTAATATAGACAGCCGAGTGCAATGTGTTACCAAAAAGGAAAACTATAATTGTTACTAAATGTGGCTAAGCGTGTTAGAACAGCTACATTGCTAGAAATAAGAGCTAAAACGCTCTATTGCTGTAGTTAAAATCACATAATTGTATACATGTGTACTAACAGGGACTGTAATCATCCGAAAACACCGGTCGAGAATTCCCTATACTGATCGGTCAGTTTCGGCTAATTCCGTAGCCTCATCAGTAGAGACCGCTCGACTCGCCTGATTCCGGACTTAATGCTCTGTCAGTACATAGAAATCTGTCACCATAGAAATCTATGGATGATTTAGCGGATTGCTAATGTGTATACAGAAACTTAATATGGACAGAAGGCTGCGAGTTGGCAGAAAGGTTAGCACGCCGGGCGGAACGCTTAGCGGTGTTTCGTCTGTCGCTACGTTCTGAGTTCAAATTCCGCCGAGGTCGACTTTGCCTTTCATCTTTTCGGGGTCGATAAATTAAGTACCAGTTACGCACTGGGGTTGATGTAATCGGCTTAATCCCTTTGTGTCTGTCCTTGTTTGTCCTCTCTATGTTTAGCCCCTTGTGGGCAATAAAGAAATAAGAAAATTAATATAATTAAACCTTGGGAGAGGCATTATGCCGGTAATAAACACACGCACTGTTTATTTGGTAGAGAGAAGCTCATCGTGTGTGTGTG
>NC_069008.1:13330422-13331372 GCF_001194135.2 Octopus bimaculoides | reverse complement strand
ATATATATATATATATATATATATACAGGGAGGCAAAAGTATGTGCATAATTCTCGCTCTCTCTCTCTGTTTCCGTTCTTGCTTTGTTCTCGTATACATTCGTTTGCTTTTCCCAGAGGCTTAATACTTTTAGCTTAAGTCCCTGGCACCTTGCTGGATTCCAATAAAGGGGTGTGAAACTATAATGACTTTCCAGAAACCGACTGATGAGGAAATCTGCTGCGAATGGTCCGTGAATCTTGTTTCCGTCCTGTTTGCCGTTTGTTATGTTATCGTCTATTTTTCCGCATGTTATGTTCTTTTTGTCCTACCTTTAATTTATCGATGCGGCGCAACGTGCAGGCTGTTATTTATTTTGTTAAAAGATAATAACATTTTGTTTTTTGGTTTTTCCATCATTGGATTTTGGTCATTCTGGAACACTGACATGAAAGGCTTTTTTAGTTGAACAGATCATCTCCAGCATGGCCCTAGTCTAATTAATGACTGAAACAAGTAAAAGATAAAAGATAAAAAGACACACTGCAATCAACAGGGATCGAACTCTCGACCCATTTCGTCGGGCACTTTGTTATTCCCTAAGGACATAGAAAACTTGTAGGTGGTTGAGGTGGGAGTAAAAGGAGGCGGTAATGACTCCCGAGACAAAATGGCGGGATACTAGGTGACTATCAACTAAATTTGTATTGTCCGTGTGAATAGGAGGTTAGGGAGACGAAGAGGCAGGATGTTTGACCAGTAATGACCACTTCAGCGGGGACATGGGAAAGAGAAGAAGGTGGAGTGCAGTGAATGTCAATTAACATCACCACTCGTTCGCATACGAACCCTATAATTATATGCAGACAGACATATGCATACATACACACATATATATGTGTTTGTGTGTGTGTGTGTATGTACATATATATATATATATATATATATATATATATATATATATATATATA
>NC_069008.1:13322566-13325446 GCF_001194135.2 Octopus bimaculoides | reverse complement strand
GCGGTTTCGATTCCCAGACCGGGCGTTGTGAGTGTTTATTGAGCGAAAACACCTAAAGCTCCACAAGGCTCCGACAGGGGATGGTGGCGAACCCTGCTGTACTCTTCCACCACAACTTTCTCTTACTTCCTGTTTCTGTTGTGCCTGTAATTCAAAGGGTCAGCCTTGTTACACTGTGTGTCACGCTGAATATCCCCCGAGAACTATGTTAAGGGTACACGTGTCTGTGGAGTGCTCAGCCACTTGCATGTTAATTTCACTAGCAGGCTGTTCCGTTGATCGGATCAACTGGCACCCTCGACGTCATAAGCGACGGAGTGCCAACACACACAGTGATAACGTGAGTTCAAATTTCTATTTTTGTATATACATACTGATGTCCGCATTCGTCTGTACATATGTATGAATTTATATACGAAGGGTACACAAAAGAAACAGGAATTTTGCAATCGCTATTTTATTCACTTAATTTTACATTTTTGTACTTTTATCGCCTTGAAAGCATTCTCTGTTTGAAGTAATGCATCGGTCCAGACGCGTTTTGCACTGTTTGAAGCAGTCCTGGAACTCTTGCGAAGTGATGCCTTTGAACGCCACCATCGTTTTTGTTTTGTTTTTTTTTACTCTTTTACTCTTTTACTTGTTTCAGTCATTTGACTGTGGCCATGCTGGAGCACCGCCTTTAGTCGAGCAAATCGACCCCGGGACTTATTCTTTTGTAAGCCTAGTATTTATTCTATCGGTCTCTTTTGCCGAACCGCTAAGTTACGGGGACGTAAACACACCACCATCGGTTGTCAAGCGATGTTGGGGGGTACAAATACAGACACACAAACATATACACACACATACATATATATATATATACATATATACGACAGGCTTCTTTCAGTTTCTGTCTACCAAATCCACTCACAAGGCTTTGGTCAGCCCGAGGCTACAGTAGAAGACACTTGCCCAAGGTGCCACGCAGTGGGACTGAACCCGGAACCATGTGGCTGGTAAGTAAGCTACTTACCACACAGCCACTCCTGGCCTATTTCCACATCTTCAAATTCTGTAACACCAGCTTTCATCACCAGTGGTGACCTTCGTAAAAAGGTCAGGATCATCTTCCAGTTGTTCTTTCAGTTCACGACAAGCATTCAGCGTGACTGCTTTTATCTTCCGTGGGCAAGTGAGGCACAAATTTCGCTCCATCTCTTTTCATTCGCGCTTCCTCGCTAAGAATTCGTTGGCAGGAGCTCCAGGACACACAAGAGTCATATCAACAGGTTCGTGAATTATTCGGTGATATTTTCATTCGTTCAGGAGGTCGACGGTGACCCTGAAAGAGGTTGGTGTCCCAGCGACAAGTGATCATTCCGAAAGCGTGAAAGCCACTCATAAACTTGTGTTTTGCACACGACAGCGTCTTTGTGAGCTGTTTGAAGCAGGACAACTGTTTCGGCCGCCGTTTACCCCAGTAGAAAACAGAATGTTACGGAAACACGCTGTTCCTTCGTTTCAGCCATCGCAAAAATCGACGAATTGGGGAGAAGCACTACAAAACAAATAGGCACCACGTGACAGTACATCAGGTGACGACACCGGTCGGCATACTGATACCTGAGGGTTGAACTGAGTGGCTTCTAGCGGTGGAAGCCCGAACTACAACGGGCTAATCCCACGGAGAACGTTTCCGGTTACTTTTGGGTACCCCCTCGAATGTACATATATATCCATTATATGCTACAGAAGCGTAATTAAATTAAAACCAGTATTTACGTATCATACTTCGTTTTAAGTACATCGTTGAAAGGCAAATTTACTGTGGTATTAGTCCAGAGCTAACATCTCTTGTGGACGTTTACTGCTTAAAATTTTCATATGTAGGCGGTGGGGGCGTGTATAATGCATTAAAAACGTCATGCAAATGAAGGAGAGAAAACAATACAAAACTGAATTTTTATCTCGACACTACGTCTGTCAAGCGGGGACTTACAAATATACACACAGGTGCACGTACACGCACACACTCACACGCACGCATACACGCACACACATACTCACACACGTAGAGATAGATATGTTTGTATACATACACATTAATATATACATATATATATTCATATATATATGGGAGAATTTACGAAAAAAACAACAGACGAGGACAGGTGGTGTAGACAACAAAAGGATGTATTAGTTTAACGCTTGGGAATACAGAAAGTCTTTAACGTTTCGAGATACGCTCTTCAAGAGAAAGAATACGGAGAAAACAAGGAGAAAAACACGGAGAAAAAAATTGAATGTTTTGGTCAGCGATTAATCATGTACATAGGTGTCCAGCCATCTGATTATCATTCTTAACAGAGAAACATCGTTAAAAGGCAAATTTACTGCGGTTTTCATCTAGACATGAAATCTGTTATGGTCGTACTATGTTTAAAAACACAATATATACCAGGAGCCGAAAATGTTCCCTCCAGCGGCTAGCGAAAACGCCAGACGCCTTTCAATCTCGCTAGGCCTTGTTAAAGGTTTGATATGATATATGTAACATATGCAGCAGATATATAAGCAGAACAAATTTAATTATTTCTCCGTAGACTGCAAAACTGTAATGAAAGCCTTTAGCGATTTTTGAGCCTTATTGAGTTCTCATCAGTGACTTCTACAACATCATTTTACCGAACCGTACCTTAAAATGCTTGCTTGTCTCTACATTAATGTTTCTTTCGTTTGTGAATTCTTGCAAGAATACGTTTTTAATGAAGTTATTTCTCTTATGATATCTTCATTTGGGTCGTAATAAATATCTTTCTTCTGTGTAACTACACTTGCTTAGCTTTATTTTTGGATTTGCTATCTATAATTGTTGTTGTCGGTGGCGGTGGTAGC
>NC_069008.1:13320919-13322393 GCF_001194135.2 Octopus bimaculoides | reverse complement strand
TATATATATATATACACACATTCCATACATTATACAAAAATAGAAACACACACACACACATACACACACACACACACACATGCATACATTCATACATACATACATGCATACATACATACAAATATACTTATATCTTTGTCTGACATTCCGTCTGTTTTATTAGAAACAGAATGATGACAAGAATCGACAGGCTTTTTAAAGTATACTGACGCTATCACATGCGTATACACACAAACACACGCACATAAGAATATGTGTGTGCGTTTGTGTGTGTGTGTGTGTACGTACATACATATATACATACATGCATATACACATACATGCACACACACACACACACACACACACACACACGCAGCGGCAGATGCCAACATGCACAGACACACTAAATCACGAGTTTCACTCATTTAGATTATCCATGTGTCCATGGTAACCAGGTTAATCTCATGTTGACATAAGTATTAAGATGTGTATCTGTGTATTTATATGTTTGCCTGAATGTGTGTGTGTAGGGTGGCTGTGTTGATTAACCCGAGGTCTATATTTATTTCTTTTATCTGTACCGTTCTAGGACACCGCTATGTTGAATAGGATGTTCCTTTTTGTGTGAGATGGATGGGTGGTGAGATCTAGAACTTAAATATTGGTGTGTGTCCGTGTCGTTGCAGTAGAGACCGTCAATAATAGTTTTCTTTAATTATCAGCATGATAAAAAAAGGAAGTTCTCTTTCATTCATTTCCGTAATGAACTAGATCGATTCATGAAAGTTATTTATCATTTTAAGAAGCTTGTAAGGTTTTTCTCACGTCCTTTTCAAAATCAACAGTAACCATCACCATTTTCCATATGTATAGAATGCTGATCAAAATTAGTTCCTGACGAGGAGCAGATATTTTTATACAAGGAATCTCGTTACTGGTACTGCAAACGTTGGCGCGACCTTCGTTCCCATTGTCGTGCCGTGTATTTGAAGGTAATATTGGTTAACAAAGGAGTAGTAGTTATATTCTAGCACCGATCGGAACCCGTTAGGTATAACTTCTTTCAGAAATCTCTCCTGAATTCTCTGTAGGTATTTGTCTATCAAGAATTCTACTGCTTCTAATGTTAATTGATGGAAGATATTTGTGCAAGAGCTGGTTATGCCAAAAGCTGGGTTATGTACTTTCTTACAATGGCTTTTCATTTGTCAGCTTCTTAAATGACTACGGAGGAATATATATATATACACAACGCAACGCCCGGTCTGGGGATCGAAACCACGATCTCGTAATCGTAAGTGCAAGACCCTAACCATTAAGCCATGAACCTTCACATACACTTACATATAGTCGCATTGATTTATTGCTCCCGTAATCCCAAAATGAATTGATACAACATCGTGTTTTCTATGTTTTGCACAATAAATACATATTCCGAAATGTTTGATACAAAAAGATACATTTGTTCTAGAGTATATATATATATATATAT
>NC_069008.1:13316651-13320406 GCF_001194135.2 Octopus bimaculoides | reverse complement strand
TTTTTTCAATAAATTTTTTTCAACAAAAACAGTAACAACATTTAACAGAAACATCTTTAATGATTATTCCGGAGCATATTCACCATCTACTTCAATTTCTGTTTGGCGTTTTGAATAAAATTTATTGAAAAAAAGCCTCAATAATTATGCACGAATCTAATACACACACACACACACACACTCTCTCTCTCTCTCTCTCTCTCTCTCTCTCTCTATCTCTATCTCTCTCTCTCTCTCTCTCTCTTCTTCAGTATACACGCGCACATGCAATTACATGTACACTGATATATGTATATAATACGTATGTACAATTAACTATAAATACAAATATATATAAGCACGTGGGGGAGGGGGAAGAGAAAGAGAAGGAGAGAGAGAGAGAGAGAGAGAGAGAGAGAGAGAGCAAGACACTTGTATATATGTATGTATGTATGTATGTATGTGTATCTATCTATATATATATTTGTGCATATTTGTATGTGTATGTGCACGGGCATATGAGTGTGTGTGTGTGTGTGTGTGTGTGGTGTTTATTAACTTCAGTTGTCAGGTACATTGGGTGCTTTCAACCCGTTAACCGTTGACCTCTCACTTCTGTACAGACACGACACACACTCCACGCCCCCCCCCCCACGACCCATTACACTCCCCATGGAACACCGTCACAGCTCCATTCACACCTGGCTTGACACACCTTGCTTTTTTTTTTATCTCCTCACACAAAAGAATGCGATTGTCCTCAAGAACACCATCTCAACTACCACCAACACTATCATCGCTACCACATCAGCATACCATCACCGCAACTACCACCACAACCATCTCCACCAACATGAAAATCAGTTATCGCTATCATATCAACATACATACATATATATATATATATATATATATATATATACATCAACATACATGAATATATGCATATTTCAGTATATCTGTATGTATGCATGTAAGTATGTATGCATCTATATATGCATCTATGTATGCATGTATGTATGTATGTGTGTATGTATGCATGTATGAATGAATGTATGTATGTATACATGCATGCATGTTTGTATGCATGCATGCATGTATGAATGCATGCATAAATGTATGTATGTATGAATGAATGTATGTATGTATGTATGTATGTATGTATGTATGTATGCATACATGTATGCATGTATATATATATATAGATGCATCCATGTGTGTATCTATAAATGTATCTTTTTGTCTATCTCGTTTTAATTTAGAGTAAATTTTGACGCGCCACCTACTTCGTAGCAACATTGTGAATGAAAGCATTAAGTTTGTTTAAAAAAATGTTTAATTAAGTTTGTTTTAAAATTTATTTAATTAAGTTTGTTTTAAAAAAAACGTTAGAGGATATAATTTCAAAAGTAGCTTTTTATTCTTTCTTTTCTAAAAAAATCCCTTTGTAAACACTGTTATAGAGCGTGCATACCGATGTAAACATTGGCAAATACACACCTTTGGTTCATATAAGTGATATCTATCATTATATATAATTTAAACATTAATTTTCTTCTTGTTTCTTTTCCCTTGTTCAACATATTGACTAGGAGATTCAGTAGTTTTTACTTTCCATTGTCATTCAAGCTGCAAATTATTTCAGCAACTCTAGTTATTATTTTGTTGTTATTGTGGTTAATCGCTTCCTATGTCTTGCAAATACCAAATGTATTAAGACTGTAAAATCTAGTGTTTCTTACTCCTACATTTGAACGTATAGGTATGTTGAGTATATAGAATTTTGAACAAGTTTACGGTAATTATGATGTCTTTTCCGATCAATCAATAGCTTCTACGACGTCTACGTGTATCATCTACTTCAATGAGCATTTATTAGTATGTGGACAATGTAATATATTCCTAAAATTACATTACTGTTAAGATGATTGCGTAGTATTTCTGGGCATTTTGTTGAAAATTCGTGAGCTTTTATTACCTAAGCAAGTAGCGCTTACCTTAACGGAATTCTTGTTAAAAACGTTATACGAGGTCTGACCAGTAAGTATCCAGACTGTTGCCATAGTAACGAAGCTAAAGCACGCAGAGTGAAGCCACTTGGCACAGATTGACCTTGAACTCTGCTGTGCATGATCACTAAAGTTTAACTTCTAGCTCACTTCCACTGTTTACAGCAGTGCTTGGAAGTAACATGCGTAGCGTGTGATCGTCGCATTGACCATGACAGAGAAAATTGTCATGGCGATACCTGCTCAGAGGCCTATGCAAAGTTTCAGAAAGTGCATCTAGAGGAGGGTATGAGCGGCACAGAAGTGTACAAGTGGTTCAGACGCTTCCAAAGAATGTCGATATTGGCGAACGTTCTGACAGACCCGCAACCAGACGAACTGCGAAAAACATTATAGATATGCGTGCAGATGTGAGAGGAAATCGACGAATAACCATCCGTGAGTTATCAGAGGATGTGCAGATTAGCTACGGTTCAGTTCAGTCCATTATCACTGAAGATTTGGGTATGAGACGCGTGTCTGCCAAGTTTGTGCTAAAACAGCTTTCAGCTGACCAAAAAGATACTTGAGTTTCAGTTGCACAAGATCTCTTTGATTGTGTCGAGAATGATGAAAACTTTCTGAGCAGGTATCGCCAAGTTTTGGCAAAATTTGATGCAGATTCTCTGCTCAACTTTCTGTCATGGTCGATGCGACGATAACACGCTACAAACCATCCTTCCAAGCACTGCTGTAAACAGCAGAAGTGAGCTGGAACGTTAAAACTTAGTGCACATGCACAGCAGAGTCCAGGGTCAATTTGTGTCAAGCGGCTTCACTCTGTATGCTTTAGCTTCGTTACTACATCAACAGTCCGGATACTTATTGATCAAACAACGTATCTTCTAGAAGAAGCGGGTTATTGTGAATATCTCAGAGCTTGGAAACCACTTTTTGATGTTCGGAAACACATTTACACTGTATGTTGAATTACACCATTTTAATCCTGGTTTTTTAATTAATGTCTCTTGTTAGAACTCGACCCACACCCTTTATAACGTCGCTGAAATAATTTCTTGTTAACGCTTCGTTGTAAGCACTAGGAGTGTTTATTAAATATTTGCTTATCATCTGGTGATATATTTGTAAATGCAGCGCTGACTGTGTGGTAAGAAGCTGGTAAACAAAGCCTAGTTTTCTTTTGAAATAGATATTGTCTGATTATTACACATACGTATATATATATACATTCATATGCCCGCATATACAAAGATATACATACACCCACACATAGTAAAGCATATATCAATAAACATTTCGAAACCGACGTCTCTACAGACGCATGCAAGATGAACCCCCACATACACACTCATTAATTTTGAAAGCATAAATTAATATATTCCTTTAAAATATTATAATAGAACATTGCTTAAACATGAGGCGTGTGATGTTTATAGTAACATTACCACGAGAACCGTGGCGGTGCAATGGCCCAGTGGTTAGGGCAGCGGACTCGCGGTCATAGGAGCGCGGTTTCGATTCCCAGACCGGGCGTTGTGAGTGTTTATTGAGCGAAAACACCTAAAGTTCCACGAGGCTCTGGCAGGGGATAGTGGCGAACCCTCCTGTACTCTTTCACCACAACTTTCTCTCACTCTTTCTTCCTGTTTCTGTAATTCAAAGGGGCCAACCTTGTCACACTGTGTCACGCTGAATATCCCCGAGAACTACGTTAAGGGTACACGTGTCTGTGGAGTGTTCAGCCACTTGCACGTTAATTTCACGAGC
>NC_069008.1:13313282-13314282 GCF_001194135.2 Octopus bimaculoides | reverse complement strand
ACACAGCCACTCCTACGCCCGTGTGAAAAACAAAATGGAAAATTTGAAAGTTTCTATAAAACTAGCTTCTAAGCACTGAATGGCTATGGGATGCACCTGAATGAAATGGTATTAAAAGAGGGACCACGAAAGCAAAATAGTAAATTGGGGATTTACCGTAGTTTTTTGAGGGCCCCAGAAAAAAAATTGCTTTAGATGTAAGTATTGGTAAGCATTGCAAGAAACAGCCAGGTTTCTTTCTCTAACATTTTACATAGTTCAACCTACACAAGTTAATGTGTGAAAAACAAAATAGCAATTTGAAAGGAATTTGAAAGAATGGTTATGAGCGGTCCACCAGAATGAAATAGTTATCAAAAGGGGTCCACAAAAGCAAAATAGTAAATTGGAGATCGAAGGAAGCATTTCACAGGCCCCTGAAAAAAATTTGCTTTAGATGTATTGCAAGAAAGAAGCCTGGATTCTTCTCAAACATTTTACATAGTTCAACCTAAGTTTGAAAGAAGATTCTATAAAGCTAGTTTTTAAATATCGAATGGCCACTGGGGTCCATCAGAATAAAATAGTAATCGAAGGGGTCCATATATTTAAAAAAATGGTTGAAAACCCCTGGACTAAACACCACCGCGAAAGCACGTACGTTAGTATTTAGCTATTGCAAAGTCACGCAAGTGAACATGTAAAAAAAAAATAGGAATTGGAAGAAGTATCTCTAAAGCTAGTTTTTTTTTTAAATATCGGATGGCTAAATATCGGAGCACCAGAAAAAGATATTAATTATTATATTGTGGCAGTCGACTCCGTACCGTGTAGAGTAAAAATCCCTTTCGCTCATGAATGACCATGAGATTGCTCCTAGAATGTTCTCTTCTCCTCCGAGGCAAGGTTGGTTTTATGGAAATTAATTCCCCCCAAAATACTAGTTATTGAACCAGTGTTTCCTTGGATTAAACCATCCTTTCATGAGGTTAACGCAACCTCTAATCGAATTATATATATA
>NC_069008.1:13309880-13311502 GCF_001194135.2 Octopus bimaculoides | reverse complement strand
TACAAAATATATAGTATCTGTTAACAGTCTTAGCAAAAAGCTCACAGGTGAGTTTTTGTATATATATATGTATACATGTCTCTTAAAAGATAGAGCTCAAAATCAATGCATTGAAGATACTTTATTGCAGCAACAATTATAATAACAGAAACAACCACAATAAGCCAAACCTATGCACATTTCAATAGGGATCAGCATGAGTTGCTTCACCAACATACTGAAAATTTAGAAATAGCAGTCAAAGAACTACTAATTCTAACTACATTTTTTTCTCTAACGGATGGCGATATTTACGGCACACATAGAACAAAACAGAAGAGAAAATAAAAACAAACTTGCCTTTAGTTAATCATGTACGACGTTTCGTGATTAAGAATACAAAATTCTTTTCCACTCATCAGCATGATGTACACAATAAATCTGAGAATGCTAATAGACTCATGTGTATTAACTAATTGGCAATTCCCTGCCCTATATCTGTATATATATACTGCTATTACCTGTTTCAGTCATCTGACTGCGACCGTGCTGGAGCACCACCTTTAGTCGAACAAATCGACCCCAGGACCTATTCCTTGTAAGCCTAGTACTTTTTCTATCGTTCTCTTTTTGCCGTACCGCAAGGTGACGAGGACGTAAACACACCAACATTGGTTGTCAAGCGATGGTTGGGGGACAAACACGGACAGAAATAACAAATAAATACACACACACACACACTCACATATATATATACATATATGTGTGTGTGTGTGTGTGTGTATGTGTGTGTGTGTAGAAGACAGCTATAGTAGAAGACAGTTGCCCAAGGTGTCACGCAGTGGGACTGAACCCGAACCATGTGTTTGGGAAGCAAACACACACATATATATACATACATATACACGGTTGTATAAGGTGGCTGAGTGCTATAAAGTGTTGGTTTTAGACACCAGCCTCTACGGAGACGCGGGTTCGAACCTCATCGCTGCCATTTCTGAAATCATTTACTTTTATAGTCGCGAGTGCCTTTCGTGTGCGGAAACTGTGTAGACGCTCGACCTCGTTCATGCTTGCATGTGTCTTTGTCGATCACAACCGCACAACAATCTCTGCTGGTTTGTTTCCGTCCCCTTAAGATACCATTAGTATACTACTAGCTTTAAGAATGTTAAGCTCTGACAGGGGTGGGGCGATTTTGTTTAACTGAATCGTTGAAGGTTGTGCCCCACCATAGCCACAGTCTAACGACCGAAGCGATTAAATGATAAAAGATATGGCTCATTCTGAGACCTAATCAGCAATTTCTCACCAGGCGGAAACAAAACAACGGACGCTTTCTGAGTTTCGTAATCCAGTAAACAAGAATTAGGATCAGCTCACGAAATGCTTAAGTAGCAACGAAGCTATTTCGACGGATCACTCGAGCGTCCGACAAAATATTTAATATGTCTTCTAACGTTTTGTTGTGCTCCAAGTTCAAAACGCACCGAATTCGATTTTGCCTTTTAAGCTTTCGTGGTTGCTAAATTGATGATTAATGAAATACATTTAAAATAACCCTGCAGATCTATTGGTATTTAGGAAGCGAGGTGAGAAAGGCAGGTTAGTAGGTAAGCACTGTTATTGCAGAGTTATATATA
>NC_069008.1:13309063-13309767 GCF_001194135.2 Octopus bimaculoides | reverse complement strand
TATATATGCATATACGAGTACAGGACTTCACCAAATGTGTAAACAACATGAAGTACGAAAACAAACGAGTTAAATATGCAAACAACGACATAAAAAATGGAAAACAAGTAACATGGAGAACGACCCTTCATCAATGATATATATATATATATATATATATATTAGGTTGTCAAGAAAGTTTTTGCGGAATTTTTAATTTTGGTTTTAAATGATGTATTTTCAAATTAATTTTCGTTAAACTACTTTGACTTTAAATATCATTTTAAAGCCCGATTTTCGCTCTGTCTAATCGTGTTACACTTTCCTTCTTGAATAATTAGGCCATAAGTTAATAAGAGTTTATTATCAACGACGAATCGAACATTATCCATTACACCTGTTTCAATCATACACAGTGACTTAATTAATTATGAAGTTCACGCTTCTGACCATAATATCTCCAGAAAGACCCAAAAATATATACCAATGGATGTCTATGAATTTATTATAACAGACTGAATTGTATTATTCTGATTTGTACTTTTATGTGTACAGGCGAGAGGTTTACAGGCTGGTTGGCGGTAAGATAGGGTAAGTAAATAGAATTATATATATATATATATATATATATAAAACTATCCGACGAACGCGAACGTAAAACTGAGTAACAGGTTTTGTGATATTTTTGTTGCTTTTTAATAAAGTGAGTATATATATATATATAT
>NC_069008.1:13306644-13308138 GCF_001194135.2 Octopus bimaculoides | reverse complement strand
TGTGTGTGTGTGTGTGTGTGTGTGTGTGTGTGTGTGTGTGTGTGTGTGTGTGTGTGTGTATTCTGAATGATGATAATAGTTTAAGTACTCACCGGGTTTCAAGGATATCCCTGGGTGGTCTCGCTTTATAAATGCTTCTATAGAATTCTTCTATCCAAATACTTGGGTGGTATTTAGTTCACTAATTAAACACACAAACCCACACGTACATATGCACACACAGAGCCGTTTATACTACATCTTGTACCTTTACACTTGTGTCAGTCATTAGACCGCGGCCATGCTGGGGCACAGCTTTGAATGGTTTCGTCGAACAAACTGACTCTAGTTTATTTCTTTCTTTTTTTATCAGAGTCCGGTCCTCATCCTATCGGTCGCTTTCGCCGTGCCGCTTAGTTACGAGGAAGTTAACAAACCAACACCGGTTTTCAAGAAGTTCGATGGAACAAACATAAACGCACGCACCCAAACATATACATGCATACATACATATGCGTATTTTTTTTTTTACCTATAAGTTTCAGTTCTGGGCCAGTGTATCCTATTCATTGAGCTTCATATGTTGGTTCCGGAAGGCTTGGAATTTTCCAACATTAAACAGCATGTTATTTTCCTCAGCCCACCTGTATATTGCGTCCAACTCACGTTGTAGATGCGCAACATCTCCAGGGTTCTGTATCTTCTGAGAGACTTTTTTATCGTCTGCATATATAGCAAGAGCGGCTACTTGAGCACCTGAGGTCACATCAGAGAGGGCCACTATGAATAGCAGTGGCCCCCAGCACTGTGCCCTGTAGAACACCACTCAATATTTGTGTTTCCTCGGAGGTGACCCCATTGGCCACCAGTACCTGACTTCTGTGTTTTAGAAAGTTTTCACGCAGCTTGTGACAAATCATATCATGGTCGACTTTGTCAAAGGCTTTTGCAACGTCGAGATATATGTTTTTATGTCAAGGAAGGATGAATTCAGCTACGTTTCTTTCTATGTTACCGGATGTTTTAGAGCCATCAACTGCTAAATTGCATCCAGGAGTGTCGAAAAACAGTGTTATCTTCCAGCAAGACAACGCTTCATGTCAAACTGCAAAGAGTAGTCGTCAATGGTTTGAGACACGGGGTATTGTACCCATGGACTGGCTAGCCCAAAGTTCCAATCTAAATCCGATCGAACACCCATGGAAAACTTTTGGTGAATCCATCAGGAACACAAGAATTAAAAATAGAGAGCATTTGTATCAACATTTGAGAGAAGAATGGAGTAAAATTGCGCCTAGCACCTGCAAGAGACTAGTTGGTTCAATGCTTAACCATATAAAAGTGGTAACTGATGATAAAGGAGGGTCAACCAGATATTAAAACTAATGTATTCTGTGAAATATACCATGATTTACGATACACCCGAGTTTCATTGACATTGAGATAGCAGAACCCCAAAACGTTGGGCTGGCCAAATACTTTTGGCCAAGGCTGTATATATATATATATATATAT
>NC_069008.1:13304721-13306544 GCF_001194135.2 Octopus bimaculoides | reverse complement strand
TATATACATATATATACATATATATACATATATATACATATATACATATTATATACATATGTTTACCTATGCATATATATACATACATACATATATATATAGATACATACTTAAATATACATACATACATCCATACATACATATATGTGTGTGTGTGTGTGTGTGTGTGTGTGTGTGTGTGTGTGTGTGTGTGTGTGTGTGTGTGTGTGTGTGTGTGTGTGTAGTAAGAAGATTGCTTCTCTGGGTTCAATCCCAGTGCATGACACCTTGAGCAAGCGTCTTCTACTATAGCTTCAGCTTGGCCAAAGCCTTGTGAGTGGATTTAGTAGATGGAATCTGCCATCGTATGCACAGGATCTTGCAGATAAATTGAGACAATTTTTACGATGCATAAAACTGGTAATAATTACTAAATGGTAGTAGACAGGTATAATTTTAAAGTAACATTTATTACAACAAAAATATTTATGACTCAATATGGCCGCCCTTCTGGACAATTACAGCGTCCTCTCGAGAAACAAAATGTCTTGCACGTGCCGCAACCTCCACCGTTTTGATTTTGTATGTTGTTCGCACGAAGCAGGTCTTCAAACTGTTGACACTCGAGTGTGATGAAGCACTGGCCCTTGCTTGAAGTACGCCCCGTAAAAAGTAATCAAGAAGGTTGAGACCTGGGTTATTAGTGGTCCAGATGTTAGCCCTCACAAAATATAGCACCTTCTCACTAAGGAAGGCCTGTGTTGCTTTTGGCCCATAGCATGGTGTAGAAACCTGGATAAGCACTGCATTGTCAAGCCCACAATTCTGCGCCCTCCAAAGTAACAGAGAGTTCTTCAGGATGTCCAGATACTCCTTTGTGCCAATTTTCAAGCCGGAGTAAATGAAGTGTGGATCCATGACATTTCCATCACTCACCACAGCCCCAAATACCATCACAGATGCCGGATTCTTAGTCTCAAACACGGTGGGGAGCGGAATCAGAAGGGTAGTATTCAATCTCTCGAGAATTTCTGCGATTCACCTCAGCGTCCACAGTGAACTTCTTCTCGTCCACAAATACGTGAGATTTTCCTATGCCTTGATGTTTGTTGAATGACAGAAGCTTTGAGCATCTCTTTGGCTCTGATTGCTTTGGTCTTGGCTGTTAGGAGGTGACGGTGTCATCGAACATAGCTCGTCATGCTAAGATTCTTGTTCACAGCTCTGGACACTGTGGAAAGGGATATATTGCATTTCTTTGCAAGAGTTCCAGAGAGACACGCTCTCTCCACTCCTGTTCTGACTGGCACTCGCACCTTTAACTGACTTGCTAAATAGAACTGGATGCGGATACAAATGTTACGGCAAAACAATCAGCCACCTTTTATATATGGATGACCTAAAATTATACGCTATAAATGATAAAGAGCCGGAAACACTACTACAGACAGTACATGGCTTTACCAAGGAAATAGATATGAAATTTGGATTAGAAAAATGTGCCAAAGCAACCCTGAAAAGAGGAAAACTAGTGAAGAGTAGCAACATCACACTAGATAAAGCCAATGAAATAAGAGAATTAGACGAAAGCCTGCCATAAAAATATTTAGGAATCAATGAACTAGATTGGATACAACACACACAAATGAAAGAGAAAATAAAGAAAGAATACTATAGACGAGTTAGATCAATACTAAAAACAGAGCTCAATGCTAAAAACAAGATAATAGGTATTAACACTTTAGCCGTCCCAGTTATAAGTTACAGCTACAACATCCTTAACCGGACACTAAACGAACTATCTAAAATAGACAGGAAAACAAGAAAAATATTGACAGGATCTA
>NC_069008.1:13302485-13304260 GCF_001194135.2 Octopus bimaculoides | reverse complement strand
GAAGAAGAAGAAGAAGAAGAAGAAGAAGAAGATTGAAATAATGAGAGTTGGAATAACAATATTAAATGAACTAGTCTGTGGAAACCAGAAAAGGAAGAAAGATGAAGAAAAACCATAGATTCTCACCAAGAGAAGAACGGTTTTCAGCAAAATAAACACTGCAGCAAAATGTCAAAGAATACGAAAATTTGAGGAAAGAAACAAATTTAACAAACAAACAAAATAAACTGTTCACATCCAATGCGAAAACATTCTACAGAGAAATAGGGAAGGAGAAAATAACCGTTGAAGACATACCACCCGCTGCCATGGAAGAAGTTGAAAACTTTTGGAAAAATATCTGGAGTGATGCAAGGACTCACAATGAAAATGCAGACTGGATTCGACGTACAGAAGGATCCTACCAAAACTTACCAGAACAAGACATCACAATAGCAGACCTAAGAATGACACCACGAAGGCTCATAAGTAGGAATCCCCTGGTAATGATAAGGTGCCAAGTTTCTGGTTCGCCTCACTCCCGTGCACACACGAAAAGTTAGTCCAGTTATTCAATGAAATCATGAGAGATCCTACGAAAACACCTGATTGGTTGGTTAGCGTTTTTCTATATAGCCTCTTTCCTTTTCGATTCACTTCGTCCAGCAGTCCACAAGCCCGCGTATTCCCTCCAAGAAGAAGGTTTTCGGTTAGTCATGCACCGCTTCCTTTACATCTTCATCCGTAGGAAATCGAGGACTTCGTAAACCACCTTTGAGCGGTCCAAAGATATGATAGTCGGAAGGGGGCGAGATCTGGGCTGTAGGCAGAGTGTTCCAGAACCTGAAAATCCAAGTGGTTTCAACGGTCTTGGCAGCCGTGTGCATGCGTGCATTGTCATGCAACAACAAAACTTTCTTCGACAATAGGCTTCGGTGTTTGGTGCGAATTACTGGCTTCAGTTTGTTGGCCAGCAAAGCATTGTATCTTACACTGTTGATCGTACACCCATTTTCCAGAGAAATCGGGTCACTACTCTTTGTTCTTCTTTGGTGCACATTGCTAGTGGAGCGGCCACACTTACACTGTAAAGCCAGAAAGAAAAATGGCGCGATCAGGCTCAAACGTGAGGACAATAGTACCAACTATAAGCACGCATGCGCAGAAAGCAATGTAACAATAATAAAGATGTGTTATGGCGAAAGTGCAGATAATTTTTGACTTCTCCTTGTATATATATATATATATAAGGCGCAGACGTGACTGTGTGGTAAGAAGCTTGCTTGCCAACTACAAGGTTCAGGATTCAAACCCACTGCGTGGTACGTAGGGCGAGTGTTTTCTATTATAGCCTCTGGCCGACCAAAGCTTTGTGAGTGTATTTGGTAGACGGAAACTGAAAGAAGCCCGTCGTGTGTGTGTGTGTGTGTGTGTGTGTGTGTTTCACCACCGCTTGACAACCGCTGTAGGTGCGTTTACGTTTCTCTAACCTAGTGGTTCGACGAAAGACCGACTGAATATGTACCAGACTTTAAAAAATAAGTACTGGGGCCAATTCATTCGACTAACAATTCTCCAAGGCGGTGCCCCAGCATGGCCGCAGTCTTATGATTGACATACATACATACATACATACATACATACATACATACATAGAGTCCGGCTCTTTCTCTATGGACAAGAAATACAGAAATGAAACTGATTGATAACATACATACATAAATATATCACGGGCTTCTTTCAGACGCCGTCAACCAAATCCTCTCACAAAGATCTGGTTTACTCAAGGCTATAGT
>NC_069008.1:13300446-13302297 GCF_001194135.2 Octopus bimaculoides | reverse complement strand
CTGTCGTATATATGTATATATATATATATGTGTGTATGTGTGTGTTTGTGTGTCTGTGTGTGTTTGTCTGTCTGTGTTTGCCCCCCCCCCCAACATCGCTTGACAACCGATGCTGGTGTGTTCACGTCCCCGTAACTTAGCGGTTCGGCAAAATAGATCCCGATAGAGTAAGTACTAGGCTTCCAAAGAATAAGTCCTAGGGTCGATTTGCTCGACTAAAAGGCGGTGCTCCAGCATGGCCGCAGTCAAATGACTGAAACAAGTAAAGATGAAGGATAAAGATTCCCTTTTCCTGCACTGAACGCGTCATATAGTTATTTCTCTGATTTCCGGCACTCGATTCCAGGGAAATAACTCTTCTGGTCATGAGTTATTGTTCTTAGGCTATCGACTTTCCAATGATTCTCTCCGACTTAACACGGGGTCCCTAATTTTGAAAGAAGCATCTAATTGATTGCATTGACCTCCCAAGTATTTCACTGGTACTTTATTTTATCGACCCCTGAGAGAATAAAAGGCAAAATCGACTTCAGCGGTATTTGAACTCATAACGCAAGAACCGGGAGGAATGCCGTTATGTATTTTTGTCCGACGCACTAATGATTCTATTAATTCTAAATAATCATTTTCTTTTCTATTGGGTTGGTGCATAATTATTGCAGCTTTTTTCAATAAATTTCATTCAACAAAAGCAATAAAAATATTTAACAAAAACATCTTTAAATAACACTCTGACCGTCTGCCAAGCAAATGGGAAGCAGTAATTGAAGTAGATGGTGAATATGCTCCGGAATAATCATTTAAAGATGGTATCGGCCCCTGAGAGAATAAAAGGCAAAATTGACTTCAGCGGTATTTGAACTATTTGAACTCAGAACTAATGATTCTATTAATTCTAAATAATCATTTTCTTTTCTATTGGGTTGGTGCATAATTATTGCAGCTTTTTTCAACAAATTTTATTTAACAAAAGCAATAAAAATATTTAACAAAAACATCTTTAAATGACGGTCTGACCGTCTGCCAAGAAAATGGGAAACAGTAATTGAAGTAGATGGTGAATATGCTCCGGAATAATCATTTAAAGATGTTTTTGTTACATGTTGTTATTGTTTTTATTGAATAAAATTTGTTGAAAAAAAGCCGCAATAATTATGCACCAACCCAATAATATAGGCTCATGTCCTGAAATTTGAGGGAATGGTCTATTACATCGGCCCCAGTGTGCAACTGGTCCTTATTTCATTAACCTAGAAAGGATGAAAGGCTAAGTCGACCTCGGCGGAATTTGAATTCAGAATGTTAAGACGGATGAAATGTTGCTGAGCATTTAGTCCGACGCTTTACTCACAAGGCCAGCAATTTTGGAGGAAAGGCGGTAGATGAATACATCAACCCCAGTATTTAGTGAGTACTTTAGTTTATTGACACCACAAAGGATAAAAGACAAAGTTTACTTCGGCGGGATTTGAACGCACCACGTAAGCAACCGAAAGAAATGCCGCGATGCATTTTGTCCGTCGCGCTTTCGATTCTGATAGCCCTTCTTTCTTTCTACTATAGACACAAGTCCTGAAATGTTGTGGAAAGTGAGTTAGTCGGTTGTATCGACTCGAATAGTTGCTCGTATTTTATTTTATTGACCCCAAAAGGATGTACGGCAAAGTTGGCCCTGGGGAAACTTGAACTCAAAACCTTAAAAAATCGCAAGAAATGCTGCTAGTCACTTTCTCTGCCAACTCCTTAATGTTGGTTTCAAATTTTGGCTCAAGGCCAGCGGTTTTTGGGGAAAGGGCAAAATCGATCTCACTGTTCAATGGATACTTATTTTATCGACCCCGAAAGAATGAA
>NC_069008.1:13298965-13300114 GCF_001194135.2 Octopus bimaculoides | reverse complement strand
CACACACACACACACACACACACACACTTGTACTTATACAGAGATTCATCAAACGACATTTTGATTTTTCTCTTCATGAGCATTTATCATATTTATTTATATATATAAGGCAGTCCCGACTCCGTTAACCGGCGTTGTTACCCGTGTTAGCTGTATCATAAGTATTTCTACTGCTGCAAATTGATCGTAGTTGGTGTTTATCATTGCGGTTTACATCTCCCTGGTTGTTCACTAGATCCAGTAGGTGGGTTATTGAACCTTTGCTGCATTTTGCTATTGTTTATGCGATGCATAAGCCGATCTAAATTAGCAGAGTCGGCGTAGGATATCTTCATGGTATGTCGATTAAAATTAGCATGATACAGATTGGATTTAGGAAAACACTTGTCCAAAGCAGCAAAAAATTTTCCAGCGATCCTGGTTTAAACATGCAAACCGAAAATTGGGTTGAACCAGAGGACATCCTGATTCCTATATCTGTTGTTAGGCTTATTTGATCGAGTGTGTTGTACAGGATTGGATCAAGCAATTGAATTATTATGTCACGTGTGTCAATGAGTTTTCGTTGGTAGGTCATTGATGTGACCAATTCTTTCTGGCCTGTATTCTTTATCTGAGTGAGTTCTCAAACCGTAACGTTGTAGAGGTATACAATGTGCAGTTGGAGGAATTACTAGTGTTGTGTATGCCTGCTTCTTGTATATATTGAATTTTTTCACGGTACCCAGCCCTAGCTAGAGCAGTATTATAATAAGCTGTATGGGATACGAAAATTTTATTATTAGCGGATAATCTAGTGATTCTTGTAGAAATATTCTTAACTGGTCCCCGTATAATCGAGGGTGGATGGTTAGATGCTACATTAATGTAATTAATATGATCATTCGGTTTATGAAATGGTTCAAGTAATCCAGAATCAAGACAGAAGGTTGTATCAAGAAAATTCACTCTACGATAATCTTTACCTATAGTAATGTTTAGTCCTAAATTTTTTTAAATATTCTCCTTGTCTCCGTATTCTTTCTGTTGAAGAGCGTAGCTCGAACCGTTAAAGACTTTCCGTATTCCCGAGCGTCATACTAATACATCCTTGTTGTTTACACCACCTGTCCTCGTCTGTTGTTGTTTTTTTCGTACATCCTCCCATAT
>NC_069008.1:13291299-13297982 GCF_001194135.2 Octopus bimaculoides | reverse complement strand
ATGGGATTACCTTAGGTTTCCGTCCATAAAGGGTTTTAGCTTTATGGCGTATCGTCAGATCCCAAAACCTGTTGGCCCATGACCTCTTAAAAATATGGAGGGGCAAATGTTTCACTACTCAAAGGTAGCAGTTGGGAATTATCTCCCTTCACTATTGGCTATCGACTTGGCCATCTTGTGGGCTCCAGAAGGCTAGCAGGAACCTCCTGAAATATAAACAATAGGAATGCGACCTCATCGAGTCGTATATCCTCGATACCCTTCGGAAAATTTCCCCTCCGTCCTCTTTGGCCTTTACAGAGGAGATCAAGCGGGCATATACTATACAGGCTCAGAAAAGATCTAATCAGCACGCTCGCCTTCATGAGATTGAAAATCACAATTGGCCAATTGCTAGATATCCTTTAAATTTGAAATCTTAATTGCTGATATGACATGGTATGTCATAAGTGTCTGTATATTGTCCTTTTTGTCATTTTGGTTATAAAATAAACAGATTAATCAACAGAATACAGGGTCTGCAAGTTGATGAGTACCTCATATTCCCCTCCATTTTCTTACTGCTATATAAATTTAGGGTAAAATAACCCCCTTTTACCCGCACCCACTTATTGCACTTGGTATAACACCAGTGTAACAGTAATTAGGTACCCTCCCAGCAGTATATTGGATAGATATTATCCCTTAGTGGATTGGATATTCAACCCCTAACTCTCTTGGATTATATATATATATATATATATGAGGGGCTTCTTTCAGTTTCCGTCAACTAAATCTATTTGCAAGGCTTTGGTCTGCCCGATGCTATAGTAGAAGACACTTGTCCCAGGTGCCATGCAGCGGGACTGAACATTCACCATAGAAAATACTGTCTCTGCACAAATACCGCATTAAATTTTGCCTATCACGATATATTTACATTAAGCATGATACATAAATGGCGACATAATCGTTATTTTACAGAGTGATTTTCTTTCTAATTTGCTATGAGTCGTATACAACGCAATAGGCTCATCGATATAACAAAGTATCTTTGGGTGTATTAGATTATATTAGGGACTTTTAAATTCTGTCACCGGTATCATCCAGAGAGGAGATAATTATCAACTATTACGTTTCTTATTAATTAGTTTAAGTTCAAATAATTTAATTCTATTCTGTATTTTAATTATCTCAAGTTGTGAACGTGAATGATTGTAGATAATATATATATATATACAGTAACCTACATGGTTCAGGGTCAATATTCTATCACCTTGATGGAATATTTCGTGTTATCACAAAGTACGTTACATCGTTAATTAGCTGTTCACTATTTTACGGGACAAGGAAATGGATTTTAATCAACAAATATACACACATACATCATTTATTGGGCTCCCTGTCGATCTATTTACGCATTTATTTCGCCAACATATTAGTATTTGTTAGCATAAAAATAGAATTCGGTTTTTCTACACTAAAATATACGTGTAACTGGGAGAGGATCTAATTAACAACAAACGTTCTTGTGGTAAGTAAGAAATATATCTACATGTTTTCTACAAATGTAAACAAGAGTTCTATGATATGCAAGGCAAGATATTGAATCGTAGAACATTATACTCACAGACGTTGCTCAGATTTTAATTATTCATCGATCGTTAATTAACATGGAAGACGTTAATGACTTAGATACTTGTGACACAACCTTTTTTAACGACACAGATTGTGTTACACAGACAGAGAGAGATGAGAAACCTTTACGTGGCGGAGCATTAATTAAACAAACATCACTAGACGGAAATATTTCTGAATATCGCTGTGAGGTTTGTGGGAAAATATTCTGCTCGGAAAATGAAGTTTTCACCCATAAAGAAATACACAATAGACAAAAACAGTTTCACTGTGAAGTATGTGGGAAATATTTTGTCTTTAACAGTCAATTAACGAGTCACAGAAGAATCCACACTGGAGAAAAGCCTTTTCATTGCGAAATATGTGGGAAATCGTTCATTAGTAATTCCCACCTTACTGTCCATAAACGAAGTCACACTGGCGAAAAACCGTATAAATGTCAAATATGTGGGAAATCTTTCTCCGATAATTCTAATCTCGCTGTTCACAAAAGAATACATACTGGAGAAAGACCATTTCACTGTGAAATATGTGGGAAATCATTTGGCGATAATAGTTATTTAATGAACCACAAGATTATACACACTGGGGAAAAACCGTATCATTGTGAGATATGTGGCAAGTGTTTCGTCAATAACAGTAATTTAAACAGACACAAACGAATACACATTGGAGGAAATGTATTTCATTGTAAAATATGTGGCAAATCGTTCTCTGATAATTCTAACCTTGTTATCCACGTACGTAGCCACACTGGCGAAAAACCTTATCACTGTGAGATATGTGACAAATCTTTTATCACTCACAGTCTCTTAAAAACACACACAAGAATACACACGGGAGAAAAGCCATATCACTGTGAGACGTGTGACAAGTCTTTTACTCAGAACTCTAATCTCGTCATCCACAAACGTTGTCACACCGGAGAAAAACCGTATTATTGTGAAATTTGTGGAAAATCCTTTGTTAGCAAGTCTCATCTTATAGTTCACAGGTGTAGCCACACAGGAGAAAAACCTTTTCACTGTGAAATTTGTGCGAAATCGTTTATCACTAATGGCCACTTAAAAAAGCACAAGCAAATACACAATCGAGGGAAGCCTAACTGTAAAAAAGAACCCCTTCGGTCATGACTGACCATGGGATTGCACCTAGAAAGTTCCCCTCCCAGGCACAAGTCCGAGCAAGGTTGTTTATGGAAGACCAGCAGTCACCCATGCATACCAGCCTCCCTTCTCCATGTACATAGAGTAATGGATTAAGACCCCTTTCAGTCATGACTGACCATGGGATTGCACCTACAAAGTTCCCTTCTGAGGTACAAGTCCAGGCAATGTTGTTTATGGAAGACCAGCAGTCGCCCATGCATACCAGACTCTTCTCTCCATGCCACTGATGTTATCCAAGGTTATGGGCAGAGGTTGATACAGCTTGGCACCAGTGACGTCGCAACTCATTTCTACAGCTGAGTGAACTGGAGCAACGTGAAATAAAGTGTCTTGCTCAAGAACACAACACACAGCCCAGACCGAGAATTGAACTCACTACCTCATGATTGTGAATCTGACGCACTGAGCCATGCACCTTCACCTATCTGTAAAACACCAGAAATTGTCTTACAGATCTAAACCTATTGATCTACCAATAACTGTACATTGGAGAATGTTTTCCCCATGTTGAAATATGCCTGAAATAATTCTCTTGTCTACAAATGTACTCGTTGCAATCATCAGATGGCCTCTCCTCAATACATATGACTATCATCAAATGTCCTTGTGCACCACAGTCTTGATACTGCACTCTGACACCTTAAGCTTTTTTTTTTTTATGGTTGTGGCCTTCATTAAAAGAAACCCTTCCACAACTGAAATCCTTATTTGTGAACACAAACAAAAGACAAAAAAAACTGTATTTAATAGTATACAAGGGGATGCTGTAAAAGAAAATACAGAAAGGATCAGTTAACTATGATTTTATTCAACATATTCCCCTCTCAAATTCACACACTTATTGCAGTGGTCCTTTAGTTTTTCTGAGCCTTGTAAAAGAAATCGGAAGGTTGAGCCTCCAGTCAGGCCTTTCATGATAATCTCTTAAAGCCAGGAACTTTTCAGCACCCTCTCATATAAGATGCACTTTTATAAAAAAAAAAAAAAGGTGTAAAAGTATCACCCTGGGACCTATATGTGAAGTTGGACTTCCCATAAGTTTTAATGCACTAAAAACATTTTCCCGGAATGTGTAGCTGACATTGGTATGCATCTAAAATGCCTGCGTGTCTTTTATGCCATCAAATGCTGTGTATCAATGTGAACTGTGGGAGGTTCTGTGTGAACTTAAGGCTATGGTTATCAGCCACACCTGATCGTTGTTGTTGTTGTTGTTGGCACTCCGTCACTTACGACGTCGAGGGTTCCAGTTGATCCGATCAATGGAACAGCCTGCTCGTGAAATTAACGTGCACGTGGCTGAGCACTCCACAGACACGTGTACCCTTAACGTAGTTCTCGGGGATATTCAGCGTGACACAGTGTGACAAGGCTGACCCTTTGAATTACAGGCACAACAGAAACAGGAAGTAAGAGTGAGAGAAAGTTGTGGTGAAAGAGTACAGCAGGGCTTGCCACCATCCCCTGCCGGAGCCTCGTGGAGCTTAAAGTGTTTTCGCTCAATAAACACTCACAACACCCGGTCTGGGAATCGAAATTGCGATGCGATCCTATGACCGCGAGTCTGCTGCCCTAACCACTGGGCCATTGCACCTCCTCACACCTGATCAGAACTGGAGTAAAAAATTATTACTGAAAAATCATTCTTTTGAGTTCTAGTCTTCTAATTCACAAATACATCCTAGATAAAAAAAAAAAAAAGAATAAATAGAGAATTTTAAAAAACCCTTCTTATTTGTCTGTTATTTGTCATTAAAGTTTATTACAAAAACATTATCTTTCTAATGATTGAAAAACTGTTAAAAACCTGATTGTTGTGAAGTTTATGGATAAAATTATTCTCATTCATAAGATGTGTTATTTAACTGTTTAGCATTCAGGTTATTCTATCAAATGTAATGCTTATTTATTCATTGTTTTGAATTAATCATGCATTGTCTCGTAGCTTTGAGCTTTCAATGATGTGGCTGTATATTTTTAGAATGACATTGTGGAGTTGGTGTGAGAAGCCAGATTTGATTGGTTTGAACATAACTTTGATAGCTTTTGGCCAGTATAGGCCCGGGCCATGCCTAACTTAATAGCACCACATACAGCAGGTAAAATATCTGGGCCAGATGCTAAAGGGTTAACATATGCAAATACAGAGTGTAAAAGATGTTTGGGGGTGTATTTTGTAATTTAATAAAACAATTCTAATCTAGCAAAAGCCAAATGTATTGTTTATTTGTTTCAACCATTAGGCTGTGACCATGCTGGGTTCTCATTCCAAAGGTAATTTTCGATATTATTATTCTTATTCAGTTCGATATTCAAGAGATGAGGAATTATATACATTATTTACATTTGATGGATATTTGTCCTCATCTTGTTTGCTGTTAACACAATGTTTCGGCTGATGTACCCTCCAGCCTTCTTCAGGTGTCTTGGGAAAATTTCAAACATGGGCTCTCATTCCTAAGGTATTTTTCGATATTATTATCATTACCATTATTATTATTATTATTATTATTATTATTATTATTATTCAGTTCGATATTCAAGAGATGAGGAATTATGTACATTATTTACAATTGATGGATATTTGTCCTCATCTTGTTTGTTGTTAACACAACGTTTCAGCTGATATACCCTCCAGCCTTCATCAGGTGTCTTGGGGAAATTTCACACCTGGGTCCTTGTTCCTAAGGTATTTTTTGATGTTGTTATTATTATTATTATTCAGGCTACTGCCTGGAATCAAACTTGGAATCTTGGGATTAGTAGCCTGTGCTCTTAACCACTACGCCATATGCCCGAGGTTGACTTTGCCTTTCATCCTTTCAGGATTGATGAAATAAGTACCAGTTACACACTGGGGTCAATGTAATCGACTAGCCCCCTTCCCCAAAAATTTTCAAGGCTTCGAGCCCAGAGTAGAAATAATTATTACTATTAAGATGGTGAACTGGTAGAACCATTAGCATGCCGGATGAAATGCTTAGCAGTATTTTGCCTTTCTATATTTAAGAGATGAGGAATTATTTACATTATTTACATTTGACGGATATTTGTCCTCATCTTGTTTGTTGTTAACACAACATTTATGCCACGGGCATATGGCGTAGTGGTTAAGAGCGCAGGCTACTAACCCCAAGATTCCAAGTTCGATTCACGGCAGCGACCTGATTAATAATAGTAATAATAATATAATAATAGTAACATCGTTAGGAATGAGAACCCAGGTTCGAAATTTCCCCAAGACACCTGACGAAGGCTGGAGGGTATATCAGCCGAAACGTTGTGTTAACAACAAACAAGATGAGGACAAATATCCGTCAAATGTAAATAAGTATTTTGCCTGTCGCTATGTTCCGAGTTCAAATTCTATCGAGGTTGACTTTGCCTTTCATCTTTTCAGGGTCGATAAATTAAGCACCAGTCAATGTGATCAACTATTCCCATCCCCTCAAACTCCAGGCCTAATAGACTATTACCTCCACCTTAGCGAAGGCAGAGGTATTGTTTTTAGTCGTGTTTGTTTGTTTATTTGTCCGTGAACAAGATATCTCAAGAACTGCTGGATGGATTCAGATGAAACTTTCAGGGATGTTTGGCCTCGTGACTGGAACGAATTGATTAGACTTGGGGGTTGATCCAGTACCGGACAAGGTTTCTGGATTATTTTTCATATTTCCTTTACATGTATATGTAAATTTTCACATAGTTCCCTTGTACACACACGCACACACACATTTTTAGCGTTGAACATTACCATCCAATTTCCATTGTACACACACACACATGCATGCAAATATTACCTCTCTTTTACACACACGTATACTCACACTTCAAACACCATTTATCAGCTTTTTCACTCTTCCTTCATTATTCATTTATCTCGCCTTCCTTTCTCAT
>NC_069008.1:13290224-13291289 GCF_001194135.2 Octopus bimaculoides | reverse complement strand
CAAAGAATAACTCCCGGGGTCGATTTGCTCAACTAAAGGCAGTGCTCCAGCATGGCCACAGTCAAATGACTGAAACAAGTAAAAGAGTATATATATATATATATACACACACACACAAATATATATATACATAAATACATACATATATATATATATTTTATTATATGTATTTATTTTCTCCTAATTAATAAATAACTCGGACAAAATAAATTGGTTAATAGATACCAGGGTAGTTTACATTTTTAACATCGACGATTCCTATGGATCATGTAAATTGTAATTCTTCGAAACATGTCGGAATAAAAGTATGCAGTTAAAATATGCGTTTTATTCCATTCATTAAATTTATATATATATATATATATATATACATACACACACACACACACATACACACACAAATATATAGAAAGACAACGCTCATTATTATATTAAGAGATTATACATACATTTTAACACTTTACAGTATACTTACATACACAGGCATACCTCAGCTTAAGTCGTTTCTCGATTATACGTCGGTTTTCAAAAATGATATGTGAAAAAATAAAAATCAAGTTAAGTCATTTTACTCAACTTTACATCTGTCCGACACAAATATTGCAATCATAAAATCACTAGAAAACCATTAAAAGTACATAAAATCATGTTACTGCACAATAAATAAGAATAAAAACATATAAAAGCTTATTAATATACGTACAGTAAACGTTAAGATACACACCATAAAGTATCAGGTTATCCCATAAGTTCTGTCCGATTTTACCTTTTTTAAAATTGAATGAAATTTAATAGTATTTTAGAATGTCTAGTGGAATTTAAAATTATTTTTATGCATTTTTGTACATTTAAACTAATTAAATATTATTTTCCAGAATAATAGAATTAAAATTTCTTTGATTAAAACCCTTTCGAACATGGAAGTGTTCAAAGAACATTTAAGGCACATAATGCTTTATGAGTACAAAAAAGGAAACTCTGCAGCCGAAGCAACTCGAAACATACACTCAGTTTATGGGAAAGAATGCTTGAATGAAAGAACTTGCAGAAGATGGTTTGCAAAAT
>NC_069008.1:13289905-13290201 GCF_001194135.2 Octopus bimaculoides | reverse complement strand
AGAAGTGGAGATTTCAGCTTTGAAGATGAAGATCGAACAAGACGTCCAGTTGAGTTTGATGATAAGCTCCTTGAGGCATTACTTGAAGAAAATCCTGCATTATCAGTTGAAGAACTGGCAATAAAGCTTAGTTCAAACCATACAACTGTTCATCATCATCATCAATAACTTGGAAAGGTTCCTAAACTTAGAAAATGGGTGCCTCATGAATTGTCTGAAACCAAATGCAAATCCCGAGTTGACATCTGCTCTTCTCTCCATTCTTGCACACTCATTCCACCCTTTTTCAATAGACT
>NC_069008.1:13288443-13289316 GCF_001194135.2 Octopus bimaculoides | reverse complement strand
TTGTTTCATAGTTTACAGAATCATTTGGTGGACATAACTTTCGCAAACCAGGAGGAGGTCAAAACTGACATTTCAGAGTTCTTCGCTTTGAAACCAAAAGAGTTTTACATTGATGGGATTAAAAAGCTTTTAAATAGATGGAAGGAAGTCATAGATAATCAGGAAAAGTACATTGATGATTAAATTTCAATTAAATATAACATTTGATCACTTGTTTTCATTATTCAAAATTCAGAAAGAACTTATGGGATGACCTGATATATATATCTCTTTGGGAAAAATTCAAATTTTTTTGAAATTTTACCAAAGAAGAATTATTTAAATTCAATAGTATTAAATTTTTAAAAATGGAAATTAAGAAAGAAAGCATTTAAATAAAAATTCTTTATTTATTCCTGTGGGTGCGTACATGTATTTAGATCCATATGCTTCTCTAATTACCCACAATCTACTGGAGAAAGCAATTCTTGGAATTTGCTTAATTAGTTCATTGTAATTGGGTAATGAATGGCTGTTTGAGCTTGATGTCTTTAAACCGAACATTCATATCATTAATGCTGTCTGAAACTGCCTCTGAAAATACAAATGACAGTTAGAGTTTGTTAACCATACAGAAGGACAGAGACATGCACACATACACACATAAATAGTTACAACTTACATAATGAGATATGCATTCTGATAGTGTAGAATGTGTTGCAGATGGAAATTTATGAGGTGCACATGTGTGGTAGAGAATGTATCATGTCAGCATGTACAAATGAACAGGTTGGATGTTAGAAACACTGGGTATCAGAAGAATGAAACTTGTGCTGGTGTGCTCTTTCGCCACAGCTTTCTCTCACTCTTTCTTCCTGTTTCAGTTGTACCTGT
>NC_069008.1:13285696-13288295 GCF_001194135.2 Octopus bimaculoides | reverse complement strand
ATATATATATATATATATAAAATAATGTTATTTTACTCTACAGTGGTAGAAATATAGGAAAAATAGAAGTTGAAAATGCACTGAAAATAGTTAAAATATTTTTTATTGATATATTTAAAGATTTATCTGGTTCTACAGTTTACACTGATTTTCAAAGATTACAAATAGAAAAACGTGGCTTAAGTCGCTGCTGTCTTGCTTCTGACTAGTGTTTGAAGCTTGACCTATTTTTATAGGGAGCTCATGGCTCAAATTAGTATATGTTTGAAATAGGGTTTGATTGGTAGAGGATAGTCATATGACTGGTCTTAGAAATTTTTGTAAGTTCCCCACTATATCCATGTGTTAGGGATGATATTTGGCATCATAAATTAAGGCTGACAGAATTGACTGAACATGTCCAAACAATCAATGCTCTGAATGTTTTCTGTCATGTGTTTGTAGAGAATGAACGCATGTTTAAGTTTATAACCTTTTGTATGTTCCCCCACTATGTCCGTGTTAGTATATTTTGTGCCTAAAGGTAAGTCCGACATGGCAGAATGAATATGTTTAGTTACAATCAAGGCATTCCAAATTTAATGTGTCTAGTGGGAGAGTGGGCAAGAGTTGTTTGTGTTGAGTCCAGTGGCTAAAGTTTAGGTTGTTAGTTGTGTAGGTTCCTCATGTTAAGTAGCAGAATGAGTTGTGTGTGTGAATAGTTATTTGTGTATGGATTGTGTTAAAGTTTGTTAAATCTTGGTTTCTACTTTTGTGTAAAAGTGTTTTCTTTGTTTATCCATGCTTCACCTGTGGCATTTGCTGAACATAGGTAGAGTGAGAAGACCTGTAATTTGAGCACAAATGTCTAAATGTCCACTCAATGGAATCTGTCAAGTACTGGAGTCTTGTAATTGTTGTCTGTGAATGGTCAGTCTATTTCTTAGAGTAATCTTTGTTTGACCTATGTAATCTTCATTACCTCCTTAAATTTGATAGCATATATTAAATTCCTTAAAGTGAGTTTTTAAAACATCTGTCCTGATTTGAATTTGTATGTCGAGTCTTCAATAAGATTGATTGTATGTTATACCTTCAATAAGGTTGATACAAGTCCTGCAGTTAGGGTGGTTACACTTTTTGACTGGTGATGTAGGAATAGTGGGAGGTAATTTAGCACTTGTGAGGAAGTTTTTGAGAGACCTGTCAAAAGGACAGATGAAATGAGTGTAGGTTCAATGACTATCAAGCAATGGACCCTCAGAAATTGGGGGCTGGTGTCTGATATGCTAGAAGACCACAGGTAATGAGATATCCCTCAGCTTTTGTTAAAGCTTGTCTCGAGGTGAAGGTCACTCTGATAAAAAACAAGATATACAGAGAATGGCAATGTATATTTTGGTGATCTTTTGTTTGAAATTGAGATAATGGTACTCCTACATTCCTGAGCCTGCAACCCATACTGCAATTGGATATCTTGGCCTGCCTTGTCTATGGATCATGTCAGCAACATTGAGAGTAACGGCGAGCTGGCAGAAATGTTAGCACGCTGGGCGATATGCTTAGCGGTATTTCGTCTGCTGTTACGTTCTGAGTTCAAATTCCGCCGAGGTCAACTTTGCTTTTCATCCTTTCGGGGTCGATAAATTAAGTACCAGTTACGCACTGGGGTCAATGTAATGAACTTAATCCTTTTGTCTATCCTTGTTTGTCCCCTCTATGTTTAACCTTTTGTGGGCAATAAAGAAATAAGAATCGTTAGCATGCCAGGCGAAATGCTTAGCGGTATTTCGTCTGTCTGAGTCCAAATTCCGCCGAGGTCAACTTTGCCTTTCATCCTTTAAGGGTCGATAAATTAAGTACCAGTTACGCACTGGGGTCGATGTAATCGACTTAATCCCTTTGTGTGTCCTTGTTTGTCCCCTCTATGTTTAGCCCCTTGTGGGCAATAAAGAAATAAGTAATGCTTAGAGGAACTGTGAGGCACTGTGCAAACCTTATTGGACCTAAAGTTTAAGTTGTGCCTTCGCCCATGAGGCACCCATCTGATGCCCTGTTGCATAAGAGAGCACCATGCTAAGCACAGAAACAGCAGACACAGACCTGGGTGAAGCTAACTGCTGGTGCAATAACTTCATGCATGGGTACTGCAAGCATTTTGCATGGGCAATGGTCATTGACAGTGCCCCTCAGTCACAAGTGGACAGCCATCATCATGTATCCATTAATGTATGTATGTAAATACGTGTGTGTGTGAGGAGCAACTTTTAAATTATGTAAGCAACACAACTGCCCCGTCAATTTTACTGGGGTATTTTTTTCTGTTTCTTTGAGTGGTTGTGTGGTAAGTAGCTTGCTTACCAACCACGTGGTTCCGGGTTCAGTCCCACTGTGTGGCACCTTGGGCAAGTGTCTTCTACTATAGCCTCGGGCTGACCAAAGCTTTGTGAGTGGATTTGGTAGACGGAAACTGAAAAGAAGCCCGTCGTATATATGTATATGTACTCTTTACTCTTTTACTTGTTTCAGTCTTTTGACTGCGGCCATTCTGGAGCACCGCCTTTAGTCAAGAAAATCGACCCCAGGACTTATTCTTTGTAAGCCTAGTACTTATTCTATC
>NC_069008.1:13278564-13285341 GCF_001194135.2 Octopus bimaculoides | reverse complement strand
CCGTAACTTAGCGGTTCGGCAAAAAGAGACCAATAGAATAAGTACTGGGGTTGATTTGCTCGACTAAAAAGCGGTGCTCCAGCATGGCCGCAGTCAAATGACTGAAACGAGTAAAAGAGTAATTGTAAATGCTATGATGGCAATGACAAAGGTATTAATGATAAGCGTCACCTTGATTATATGGCTCATGTTGTTGTTGTTGGTAGTTGTGGTGGTGATAATGATGGAAAGGAAGGGGTGGAGTCTGATAGGAATGATGGTAATAGCAAAAAGCAGATGGTGGGGATGATTATGAGGAGGAGGATAAAACTGAAATTTCTTAAAAGAAAAAAAAAAAAGCAAGCAAACTTTTTAGAGGAGCTTTCTCAACATCTTCCTTGTGTGCCACAATATTTTGTTGGCGTACAGTCTGTTGACCAAGAGTAGGATGGACATGGAATCGTTCTGGATCCTCTACACGTTTTTTCAGTCTCAGTTCCATATGACGATCTATAATTTTTTGTGCCTAGAGAAAAAAAAAAAAGAGGAAGAATTATTTGGATATTGAATAGAAACACATAAAACACATCTGTGTGCGTGTGTGTATGTGTGTGTATGTGTGTGTGTGTGTGTGTTTCTTGAGAGCCTTGGATGAGAATGGAAACCCCTTACTTTCTGCTGGTTCCATTTAATATTCATTCTTAATACACACATGCAGACATGAGCACAAGCAGAGTTACAAATAAATATGTCATATATATTATCTGTAGGTGTAAGTATGTGTGTATATATATATATATATATATAGAAAAAAATTTTTTTTAATTAAGGTACTCAGAAACCTGGATGTTTGTACATTTACAGATTTTTATTAATGTCACATATTAAATGAAGCGCTTTTTACTATCCTATATATCTCTCTCTCCACTCCTACACACTCAATAAAACTATATAAAGAGACCCGCTAGGATGTTTTCTCAAAACAATTTGAAAAACCTACACGACTAGGTGAAAAGCGCTTCATTTAATATGTGACATTAATAAAAATCTGTAAATGTACAAACATCCAGGTTTCTGAGTACCTTAATTAAAAAAAAATTTTTCTATATAATTTCTGTACATCACCTCCAAACCTTCAAATATATATATATATGTATATATATATATATATATATGCATGTGTGTGTGTGTCCAAGGGGGTCCTTAGAGTAACCAAATTAACATTGGTGGACGATGCTCTGAAAAGATAGTTGCTGGAATAAATAAGAAATGAAACTAGCATGCTCAGTTGATGTATGGTATCAGTGTGCTTGTACAACAGAATGTAAATGTTTACCAGAAAAACCAGGTAGAAGAGGTGTTAGATGTAGTGTGCAAGAGAGGAGATTGTATTGGTATGGTCATGTAATGGATATGAGTAAAGATAGTTGCCTAAGGAAGTGCCAATCTCTAGATGTAGAAGAAACCTGTGGAAGAGGAAGACCCGGGAATACATGGGACAAAGTGATGAGACATGATCTTCAGATACATTGTTTACATTATTTACAATTGACAGATATTTGTCCTCATCTGGTTTGTTGTTAACACAACATTTCGGCTGATATACCCTCCAGCCTTCATCAGGTGTCTTGGGGAAATTTCGAACCTGGGTTCTCATTCCTAAGGTATTTTTCGATATTATTATTATTATTATTATTGTAGCAAACTCATAAGAGGCGGAGAGAGAACATAAGTTCATTTGCCCGAACATGAGAAATTATTGATTTCTCATTGGTTAAAAATTACTGCCCATATACGAATTCTGAACTTCGTTGAAGAAATCTTTCACGGGGTCACGGTTCTATGATTCGTGTATGAGTAGTTATAAAAACCCTGATTTTTGGAAAACTCTCCAGTGATCGTTGGGTTGCCACTCGAATCCACGACACTCACTCAAGTGATCGTTGGGTTGCTACTAAAATCCACGACACTCACTCAAGTGATCATTGGGTTGTAACTCAAATCCACGACACTCACCTTCTTGAGTATCGGCTAATATTTATGCCATGTTCAATATTATTGTTATTATTATTGTTCAGTAGTTTTATTTTTATAACGTGCTTTCACTTCACTACCGAGCACAGCTCTGTGTGCCTTGGGTATGTGCTGTGGTTTGCTGTGATGCTCTTATGGTTACTGTATTGAAAGTGTTTTGCGTAGGATGTGTGCAGTGCCCAATAGTGCAATTTTCTGTATGTTATAAAAATTGAAAAATTTTTTTTAAATTGCACTACTGGGCACTGCACACATCCTACGCAAAACACTTTCAATACAGTAACCATAAGAGCATCACAGCAAACCACAGCACATACCCAAGGCACACAGAGCTGCGCTCGGTAGTGAAGTGAAAGCACGTTATAAAAATAAAACTACTGAACAATAATAATAATAATAATAATATTGAACATGGCATAAATATTAGCCGATACTCAAGAGGGTGAGTGTTATTATTATTATTATTATCATTATTATAAAAACAATAACTGATAGTTTACAATACTATATCTACATAGCCAGGAAAACTACCCTCATATCATCATAGTGATATTGTACCATCTTTTATGAAAACTCACACAATACTTCACTAAAGACTTGCAAGTTTTAAACAAAATATAAAAACAAGGAAACCTGGTTTGAGTACCAGGGAAACTGACTCACCTTTCTGGCGTTTAATAGTTGATTAGGGTAAACCAATAGTTCTGTAAACATTATGTTATTCTTAACAGATTTTGTAGCTGTTGATTGAGCGTGTAACGGTAAACGCATCTGATAGTCATAATCACACAGATCGTCGCTAATAGGTGACACCACACTGAATGGCCATCTTGAAAAGTTAAAAACAAAATAAATAAATATTTGGTCAAATATAAAACTGAATTATATCATTGGATGATCAATATACCGGATCAATAACACTGGATTATTGTACTGTTTAATTTTACTGGATCACTATGTTGGACAATTCAAACAAAATTATTACAAAGGGACATTAAAAAATTACAACCACACACATTCACACATTCTGCTTAGCTTGGTGGATCTTCTCAAGCACAACATAATGCCAAAGGTCTTGGTCATTGCCTCTGTGAGACCCATCACTCAAAAGAAACTCAGCCACTTTGCCTCCATTAAGCCCAACACTTGAAAGAAACTCATTCCCCTTGCCTCTGTGAGACCCAACACTTGAAAGGAACTCAGCTACCTTACCTCTGTGAGACCCAACACTTGAAAGGAACTCATCCCCCTTGCCTCTGTGAGACCCAACACTTGAAAGGAACTCATTCCCCTTGCCTCTGTAAAACAAAATCCTGGGTTTGGTTAAAAAAAGGTAATTAAGAAAAAAACATAGTCTAATTGAAGCAGCTCAAGATTAAACAATAAAAACAAACAACTTAAGAAGAAGTATATATGGACAGAATGTATCAGAAAAATGAAGAGCCTGTGGAACTTGGAATGAGACAGTGGCACACATTGTGGTAGAATGCTCCAAGTTGGCACAGGAAGAGTATAAGAAATGGTGGCACAGCCAGGCTGTAAATGTTTTACACTGGAAACTGTGCCAGAAATGGGGATGTGAAGAAAAGGAAACACATGGCAGAATCATCGAGTCGAAAGAGTCCTAGAGTCAGAGGAATGTAAGATTTTGTGGGATTCTTCTATTCAAACGAACAAGAAGTTAGAAAATAATAGACCAGACATAATGATAATAGATAAGGAAAAGCGAAGTTGTTTACTTATTGACCCATCATGTCCGTTTGAGTTCAGGATTGCAAAGAAAGAGGAAAAAAAACAAAACAAATACAAACCCTTAAAATCTGAAATAGGAAGAATCTGGAGCATCTGAGCAGTAGAGGCTGCACTTACAATAATTGGTGCGTTGGGAACTGTAAGGAAAGATACAGACAAATGGCTGAAGGAGATTGGAATAGAATGCCCAGTAGAGCCCCTACAGGAAGTTTGTCTCTTAGGGACAGCAAGGATTATCAGGAGGGTTCTAAGCACTTGAAAGACTGCTGAAAATTTATGGATATCTAAGGTTACTAGTAAATACCCGCTATCCACATAATTCCTACCAGGCATAAGACCTACCCTGAGCCAAACCAAAATAATACGAGTAGCAGTAGTGGTGGTGGTGGTGGTGGTGGTGGTGGTGGTGGCAGCAGTGGCAATGGCAGCAGCAGCGGTGACAGTGGTAATGATGATGATAGCAACAATGATCATCATGATGATAATAATAATAATAATAATAATAATAATAATAATAATAATAATAATAATAATGGCAATTACTTTCTATCTGTGAGTATTTTGTATATAAGCTGCATCATCTGCATGCATTGTGTTTCTTTACAGAACATAGTTCCATCAATACATGTCTGGGAAATGTCAAATTTCTTCTTCTTGAAAAACTGAAATGATAAGCAGAAACTTAATTCCAAGTTCACCTCGGGAAAATAACTAAATATGTTTTAATAACATGTAGTCGGTTGGTACTGTAGTGGGTAAGTTTGCAGAGCTGCGGCTGCGATGCGGTTTCAATACCTGGCTCTGGTTTTGTTCCAATCCATGGCTCACAACACGCAATGCACTGCTTGTATCATTCTGCCAATTTAGAGATGGTTAATTCCCTCATCTGCAATGTGTATGTGTTCCTGGATCTTTAATTTCACTCATAGCACATTCCATGGAAACTGGAGCAAGTAAAACTTGAAGATGTAGTTTTCAGCAATACAACAGTATTTTATTTGTTTTTACTTATATAATACAATTTTTGTATTCTATTTACATTATTTACAATTGACGGATATTTGTCCTCATCTTGTTTGTCGTTAACACAACGTTTCAGCTGGTATACCCTCCAGCCTTCATCAGGTGTCTTGGGGAAATTTCAAACCTCGGTTCTCATTCCTAAGGTATATAGCGTAGTGGTTAAGAGCGCGGGCTACTAACCCCAAGATTCCAAGTTCAATTCCAGGCAGTGACCTGGATAATAATAATAATAATATTAATAATAATATTTTTTAGTTTATATAAAGGACTGGTAACTCAGCAGAACTGTAATAGATAGAGAGATGAGTTCTTAACTTTTGTATACGATTTTGTATACGATTGCCAAAATGGATTTTGGCAATCGTATACAAAAGTTAGGAACTCATCTCTCTATCTATTACATTTCTGCTGAGTTTCCAGTCCTCTATATAAACTAAAAAATGAATTAGACTGACATTTATTTAATTTTGAACCTGTTGAAGGCACATGAGATGCCGAAATATTGTTCAAAGCACCAATAAATAAGTTACTTTCGAGTTGCACTTTCTGTTATTGAGTTGGCCGTAGTGATGGACTACGTCAGCTATGTTTACCTTAGTGATGGAATTTGGCAATCGTATACAAAAGTTAAGAACTCATCTCTCTATCTAATAATAATAATAATAATAATAATAATAATAATAATAATAATAATAATAACAACAACATTGAAAAATACCTTAGGAATGAGAACCCAGGTTCAAAATTTCCCCCAAGACACCTGATGAAGGCTGGAGGGTATATCAGCCGAAATGTTGTGTTAACAACAAACCAGATGAGGACAAATATCCATCAATTGTAAATAATGTACATAATTCCTCATCTCTTAAATATAGAACTGAATTTTTGTATTATAGTCATTGTGTACTTTTTATTGCATGCTACATCACCATCATTTAACATTTATTTTCCAAGTTGGCATCGGTTGGATGGTTTGACATGAACAGACAAGCCAGAGGATTGCACCAAGCTCTACTGTCTGCCTTGGCATAGTTTCTACAGCTGGATTCTCTCCCTAATGCAAAACATTTTACAAAGTAAACAATAGTCTGAATATAATTGCATATATCGCAAGCTGTATATAACAGTGTATATTCTATGTTAAAGACTGTATATAATTGTTTATAATATTTTTGTAATAAACCCATTCATAAGTGTGGTATAGTTGTACATACTGTAGTCACTCATCACTCATGATAAAAAGATTGGATGATCAAGGCTAGAATGGCATTAGTCATAAGTCTGCTCAATCAGAGCTAACCTGAGGATAAAACAAGGTAACAATGAACTAGAACGGTGGCCTAACCTTGTCTGATAAAAGAATTAAGAATTTGTGTTTATTTGATTCTAGGGCCCCAAAATATCACCCTTGGTCTTTACCCACCCCACAAAAAAGAGCATAAACACGTGATTTATAGGCCATAGACCTTAACTCATTAATGACTGAACACTAACGGTATATACCACTCTATTCCATCACATTTATTAATGAGTAATGACTGATTACTCACAATATGGATTATTCTGTGATATTACAGTTAGCCATGACTAATGACTGAGTGACCACAATATTTACTAGTCTATTTTATGATAATCTTTGATGATTAATGACTGCACACTAACGGTATATACCACTCTATTCCATCACATTTATTAATGAGTAATGACTGATTACTCACAATATGGATTATTCTGTGATATCACAGTTAGCCATGACTAATGACTGAGTGACCACAATATTTACAAGTCTATTCTATGATAATCATTAATGATTAATGACTGAACACTAACGGTATATACCACTCTATTCCATCACATTTATTAATGAGTAATGACTGATTACTCACAATATGGATTATTCTGTGATATCACAGTTAGCCACGACTAATGACTGAGTGACCACAATATTTACAAGTCTATTCTATGATAATCATTAATGATTAATGACTG
>NC_069008.1:13272528-13278202 GCF_001194135.2 Octopus bimaculoides | reverse complement strand
CGAATCGCTAAATTACGGGGACGTAAACAAACCAGCATCGGTTGTCAAGCGATGGTGGGGGAACAAACACAGACACACAAACACACATACATATATATATATATATATATATACGATGGGCTTCTTTCAGTTTCCATCTACCAAATCCACTCACAAGGCTTTGGTCGGCCCAAGGCTATAGTAGAAGACACTTGCCCAAGGTGCCACGCAGTGAGACTGAATCCGGAACCATGTGGTTGGTAAGCAAGCTACTTACCACACAGCCACTCCTGCGCCTGAAAACATAAAAACATTTTGGACCATGTCCTCAAAAAAGGTTGTTTGCCTGGTAACAGTTAAGGAAGTTTAAGCAGAAAAGATTTTGGGCACTAAATCTCATCTCTAGATAAAATGTAAGATGGACATTGTTCTTCGAGCAAAAGTGAGTAAAAATGGATATTTATGAAAGAAATAGCTTTAATTTGTGTCTTAATGTAGTCTAAAATGTAAACGGCTAACGATGCTGTCATGAGCCATCTCATCTTGTACACAATGTCTTGTTTCGCTTGAAATTAGTGATGACAACAACAATTTCTTTTTTGTATTTCAGAAAAAACAACTCTGAAAAACAAAAATAGATTAATATGCAGGTGGCACGTAAAAAACACCATTTTGAGCAAGGCCATTGCCAGTACTGTGTGACTGGCCCTCGTGCCAGTGGCACGTAAAAGCACCCACTACATTCTCAGAGTGGTTGGCATTAGGAAGGGCATCCAGCTGTAGAAACTCTGCCAGATCAGATTGGAGCCTGGTGCAGCATTCTGGCTTGCCAGTCCTCAGTCAAATTGTCCAACCCATGCTAGCATGGAAAGCGGACGTTAAACGATGATGATGATGATGATAATGAATACATAAATAAGAATTATGAAAATGTATTAGGCAAATACCTTTGACAATTCTTGCCAATTATGTTGTTTCGCATACAATGATGAACCTTTATTGAAGTAAGTCATCTCTACTTCAAAAGGATAATACCTGTTAAATATCTCTGCTATTAAATATCCGTTTGCAAGGTCCCTGTAAACAGATTAGCACAATTATGATACCTTTGCTAATTAATAGAATTGTAATTTTGATTACAACTATTATTAGCCAACCTCAGCATTCAATAAAATAAAGTCCCAGTTAAGTACAGAAATCATTGTTACTAACTGATCCCTTCTTGTCAAAAATTGTGCCCTTGAACCTAAATTATATACTCTTTTACTCTTTTATTTGTTTCAGTCATTTGACTGTGGCCATGCTGGAGCACCGCCTTTAGTCGAGCAAATCGACCCCAGGACTTATTCTTTGTAAGCCTAGTACTTATTCTATCAGTCTCTTTTGCCGAACCGCTAAGTGACGGGGACATAAACACACCAGTATCGGTTGTCAAGCAATGCTAGGGGGACAAACACACAGACATATACATATATACGACAGGCTTCTTTCAGTTTCTGTCTACCAAATCCACTCACAAGGCTTTGGTCGGCACGAGGCTATAGTAGAAGACACTTGCCCAAGGTGCCATGCAGTGGGATTGAACCCGGAACCATGTGGTTGGTAAGCAAGCTACTTACCACACAGCCACTCCTACGCCTATACAGTTATTAATATTATAGTTGTTGTCATTGTTATCCCTGTTGAACTTCTTGCTTATATCCTATAAAGCCATGTCCAAACCATGGGCTAGAGACACCATAGGGAAGATCTCACTCTATACTACCTAAGTTGTTCCAAGTAGTGTAATCTTCTCGACTGAATTATCAGGTCATCCCATAAGTTCTGTCCGATTTTACCTTTTTTAAAATTGAATGAAATTTAATTCTATTTTAGAATGTCTAATGGAATTAAAAATTATTTTTATGCATTTGTGCACATTTAAACTAATTAAATATTATTTTACAGAATAGAATTAAAATTTCTTTGATTAAAACCCTTTCTAAGTGAGTCAAAGGGAATATAGCTGCTCTTTTTAGCTGGTCAAGCGAATGCGTAGTGGGTCACGTCGGTTACTGAGTTCAACTAAATTGAGGGTTTCTCCTGAACCCTAAAAATGCGTGGTCTGTTCTTATGTTAGAAATCATTTTATGAGTGTTGTTAACATTTCTAAGAATATAAAACATTCACTCTGAATATACGCATGTAAAATACACACACACACACAAACACACACTCATATACACACAAACACACACTCATATACACACAAACACACACACACATACATACATACACGCACACACACCCACACATACATACACGCACACACACCCACACAAACACATACATACACACACAAACAACACACACACACCCACAAACTAGTTTCTCTCTTCACCCATCTCTTTCTCTCCCCCCCCATTCTTTTATCAAGCGCCCACGCGACCTGGAAGTAACTTACCATTTTGGAACGACGATCTTTGAATTTAAATCCAAACTCTGGATCCACATGAGCACTTCTCGAGGAAACTCGGACATTATTACTGCAGGATTTCGGTTTACCTAAACAGTCTACTGTTGCCAAGGTAACCTCGCATATTGACAAAACAACCGGAAGTTTTCCAGTCGTAAACATCCGCTCTCTTCTCGGCGCAGATCTTCCTTAAATGTTCGATTGTTCCATTTATAGAATCTAAATCCTTACTCTAAATATTCAAATGCTTGGTAACAAACAAGACATAACATGTGTGTAAAATGAGGCGAACATGAGAGAAAACAAACAAAACAGCAAAAATGTTTTCGATAGAAACAAAACAAAGCTGAATCCAGTCAGTAGAGACATCTATCGGATAAGTGAGGAAATACATCTTGTAAAGGGGAACAACTTACACTTAAAGATATAAATGTACAATGTTACCTGACAAGGTTGGGATTGAAAATGGCCCGAATGACTTGAGTTTACGGTGTACTGGAGACGGACTAAATCACGTTCCTGCAATATCTGTGATAAATCTTATTCTCAGAATGCAAGCTTAGTCACACACAAACGTATTCATACAGGAGAGAAACCATTTCATTGTGATATCCGTAGTCAATCATTCTCTCAAAATGATCATTTAACGGTACACAAACGCATTCATACAAGAGAGAAACCATTCCAGTGTGATATCTGCGATAAAGCATTCTCTCAGACTTGTAACACTCATATTTTCATGTGTGCTATCACTTGCTCTCCGCGTCACTGAAAGGCAACTTACCTATATTAGACCTCTAGTGGATCGCATGATCAATAGAGTTGCATATCTCTTTCAACTCGCCAGCATATTGCATTTCTGCTTCTTGCCGAACATATATTGCACACACCAACTCTGAACGTTGATTGTTTCATTTAGATTTTCATTTCTTCCACTTTTTTGACATGTATTCATTTGTCTGTGAATTACACTGTATACATTTTTCTGCATTTACACACAAAATCACACAATTTCAATATCACACGCATCTGTGTCGTTCGATCTCTCTGGCTTTCTCACCAGATGTGGCGGGTAGTGTAAAAACTAACACTTCTTTTTTTCCGAGCTGAGATTCGAAACCAAATCTAAGGATTCTCACTCGTCTGATCCGCCACTGGCCAAACAGGCGCGAAAGAAAAAGTTCAAGTGGACAGGAGGCGACCTACATAGGTAGAAATTACTCCTGTGGTATGTCTGTTCTTCTACCTGTCATGACCATTATAAATACAGTCAGACATACGACAGAGGACAGATAGCTATGACCAGACGAACTGTCAAGAGACAAGCAGACAGCCAGCAGTTAAGTTGCGCCAGTCAAACAGCTAACATAGAACCACATATTCAGTATGAACGATCCAACACAGTAGCAGCCGCGGAAGGTAAACAGACACCACCGAATGACCAACGCATTCACAGACCCAAAACATGACAGGTTCTACCTCATCACATCGACATAGTATTTCCCCTGTTTATTTTCTTCTTCGCCAACTCGAAGCAAATTGGTAATGTCATGTAGGGAATTTTCTGATGTATACAACACGTAAATGCAAGTGTCGATTAAATAAATTATTTAAACCACAATTCGATGTTTTCCCATTGTTTTACTTTGATGTTGTCCACATGCCTATTCTAAATAGCTCACTACAGTCCTAACGCTGCGATGGACTGGCTTCCCGTCCAGCTGGGGGGAACACATACACCATAGAAACCAGGAAACCAGGCCCATGAGCCTGGCTAGGCTTTAAAAGGGCGCATTTATTATTTTTACATGCCTATTTTATTTGCTACCTCAACGATATCGTTTGCTACACCATTCCACTACAGACACGCAGCATGTCACTGGCATTTCACATATAAAGTCCAGGATTATATGGAAAAGTGTGAAGACCGTCAGTTGACTTTTTTTCCATAAAAGTATTCTTCCTCACCTCACAGACACAGACTTCTTGCGAGTGGATTTGGTGTTATCATTTTGAAGGTAGCCAATATGCACTATGCCTTTTTCATTCCAAAAAAACTGAGGCCATTATCTTTTCAGCAGATGAAATGACCTGCAAGTGAGGGACCCCTAGCTGTTATCACTGCATCCTTCTAGAAAAGGGACACTAGGATGTAAAAGCTGCAGTGTCACATGATTACTGGTCATCTCACATTCACCTGTCACTTGGTTCAAATAACGGAGACTCAGGTAATGATGCTTGTGATGTATTGGGTCATCCCATAAATAATGCAGTTTTTTCAATTGCATGAACTAAAAGTCGGAGAGGAACACGATAAACTACCTGCATCAACTTGCTATAAAAGCAGGTAGTAATTTTACCTTGTCCTTATTCTTAGCGCAAGTTTTGAAAGACTACAGTTCGATTTTAAAAGTTATTCTTTCAAAGTTATTATCATCGAAGTAACAAAGAAGGATATTCAGCATATTTTGCTTCATGAGTTCAATAAAAGCAACAATGCAACGGAAAGTGTGAGGAATATCAATGCAGTATATATGGGGATCGGACAATAAGCGTAAACTAGTGTCAACAGTAGCTCCAGAAATTCCGAACCAGAAACTGCAGCCTAGAAGATGAGCCTTGTCCTGGAAGATCTGTAGAGCTCTACAAGCACGTCCTGCAAACCCTGGTGGAACAAAATCCCATCGTAGTTTTTGAGGAACCAGCAGAGAAGTGAAAGTGTAATAGTAATACTTTAACACTGAATGGGTTTACACTTCTGTATATGACATGGACCTACTATTCATGGAAGTGCTTCTTCATATACTGTGTTTTCTGTCTTGCCATGTTTGTCACTGAGAATGTAGATATTCTTTTCCTCTCCAGTTCTAGAACATCCAACATACAGCTGACCATGTGAGAAGCAAGGTTGAAGGAGGTTAAGTCCCACCACCTTTAAAGATTGACCATGTGCTTTGTTGATAGACATTGCAAAGCTAGGTTTGACAGGAAACTGCAGTCTCTTGAACTGAAAGGGGAGATCATTTGAAATGAGAGATATCCTTGGAATGAAAACATTCTCACCCATCATGTTGCCTGTAATTATCGTTGTTTCTAACACATGGGACCTAGCTATTTTAACAACCAACCTTGTCCCATTGCAGAGTCTGGGTGCATCAAGGTTCTCAATAGCATTGTGGGAGCTCCTGTTTTCGTGATCAGAATGTGTAGTGGAAATCCTGGTGGGTGAAGTGAATTTAG
>NC_069008.1:13271427-13272483 GCF_001194135.2 Octopus bimaculoides | reverse complement strand
AGGAACTCAACTGGTGTTGCCTGTTCTTGATCAGGGACAGTGTCAATTGATCTGTATGAACATTCAGGTCCTGGGAGCTGAGGCAACAAATTTAGATTCAGCTTGTCTACAGCATCATTCCTTGGTGCCAGAATTGTCCTTTCAGATAACCACTTGTGACTTTTATAGTTTGTGGCAATGTTTGGAAACACCTTGCTCTTCAGTTCTTCAAGGGAGGCAGTCATATTGCCGCATGGGAGGTGGTGCAGACTATCTTCTGGATCTTGTGGAAGTTTGCCATTTCCAATGTCAAGTAAGTTATTGGAGAACTGTGCAGCTAACAGGTCACCACGAATGTGAACCCTCATGTTGGTTGTCAGAGTAAGCTGCTTGACATGTTGCCAGATATATGAGGACCTGATGCAAGCTCTCAGCTCATCTGCCCTTGTTCCTCTGGGAATGACAGGCAGCGTTTGCCTGAAGTCACCAGCCATGAGGAGGGTGACACCATCCATGATCTTCTTATTGTTTTTGAAGTCTTGTAGTGTTGTATCAAGTGCTTCAAATGCTGCCTTATGAGACGTTGTTGCCTCATCCCAGACAATGAGTTTTGCTAATGCTGTATTCTTGGATATGTTGCACGAAGGAGATTCATTTTGGATGAGGCTCAGATGTATGCAACAGATGTCGTTTTAATAACATATTTCTGTGTACCAGACCTTTAGCTATTATTTTTAGCATAATGAGTTTTCTGGTGAGGGCTTCATTGCTTGTTTGTTGCGTCAGTAGAAATCTATGGGTGCACAAATGCACAAAACGGAGAAAATGAAACAAATATAGACAACTTGTTCCAAAACACCTCTGAGTGGGGAAAGGTTCTCAAAAATAACCCCCAATTGTTTTCCCCAAAAATTCCTGTCTTCGGAATCTACATACTCCAAGGTATATTTGGAGAGGATTTCATCTAAAAATATCCATTTTCTTGAAAGTTAAGATGTATTGAAATGGACTCTGGTGAATTTTCAGAAATTTCCCACCCCACCCCTCCTAAAACACTTACCCCCTCCCCCCACATGC
>NC_069008.1:13258031-13271293 GCF_001194135.2 Octopus bimaculoides | reverse complement strand
AGGTGAAGTTGGTGATATCGCTGTCGTCTACACAATATTTGAGGACAAAGTAAATATGGATTTACATACAATCATAAATGGCCAACAGATTATATGACGTGTCATCACAGTTGCGCATGAGTATACTCACTGCACTCAACAGATTCTAGATGCAAATGAATTGCAGGTTCTGAGTGAGGTGAAGAATAAGCAAACAATAACAGATGGATCGTGGTTCACTACAGCTGTTTCAGATATTTTTTTATTGATGAACAGAAGAGTTACATCATGAAAAAAAAACACGTTTTCATCAGGTGAATACATGTAAGAATTAAACATTTTGAACATCTCAATAACATGTACAAAGTGCTGGTTTAAATTTGAATTTCAAATTTTCTAGGGGACTCATAAAATTCTTTCAAAACCACATTTTCTCATCTGCTGTCTGTTATGCTGAGCTGGTTCTCGTTCAATTCCCTCACTTATCATTTCTTCAGCTTCCGATTCCTCAGGTTTTACACATAATCCTTCATGGGTTTCCTTTTCACATTTTCTTATATTTGCTTTTGAAATATCAGGAAAAACTTGAATCATTTTGGTACAATTTTGGGTTATGGAGAAATGATGTGAGAATAACAGTCACGTTTTTGTCTCTTCATCAGAATATCATTGCAAAACACACTGATGACAACAAAACTCTTTTTATTCTCAAGTTTCAACAATCCTATTTACCAAACAAAATGTCTTATTATCGTTTTTGTTTCTGTCCATTCAGTTACTTGAGATTGATTGTGTTTCAGGCTACAACATATTTTCTACATACTCCTGGAGGTATATATATACATGTAGACAATTGGGATATTTCTAAACAGTTCAGTTAAAATACATATATCAATGTCAAAAATAAAATCCATTTCCTCTCATCGCATGGTTATTGCTATTATATCCCCCATCATATGTTTACTTATCATCGTCGTTTAACGTCTGCTTTCCATGCTGGCATGGGTTGAACGGTTTGACTGAGAGCTGGTGAGCCAGTAGGCTGCACCAGGATCCAATCTGATCTGTCAAAGTTTCTACAGGTGGATGCCCTTCCTAATGCCAACCACCCCAAGAGTGTAGTGGATGCTTTTTACATGTCACTGACACGAGGGCCAGTCAACTGGTACTGGCATCAACCATGCTCAAATGGTTCTTTATGTGTGCCACTGGCACAGGAGCCAGTCAGGCAGCACTAGCAATGACCATGATCGAATGGTGTTTTTTACATGCCACTGGCAGAGGAGCCAGTCAGGCAACAATGCATTGGACTGTGTCAAACGTATGAACTATAATAATTACACAATACATGTTGCAGGATTTAATTCCATTACTGAAAGGTAACATTTCACTCTGTTGATACTCCAAGCTTCACATTTGACAAAACACATGCATAGATCTATGGGTTATAAATGTTCCTGGGTGTCTCTTCATTTGCCATTTTCACATCAACCAGAAGCAAATCAATTCCAGAAATGTTTACCCAGCACAACATGGCCAGTAAGCTTACTAGTAAATGTACTATCATATTTATGCAAGCACTACTTTAAAGCTTGGACTATAGAACTTGTAGATGCTGAGTAATTAATCAGACATGGATTACATCACAGCAATGAGAAGACAGTCTCAATACTGAGATATTCCTTTATAAATGAGTAATGGATAGAGTTGATAGGGTACCATTTTGGCAAATAAGTTCTCATATGTGACATGAATGAATTAGTTGGTACTATTATATGATAAAGAAGAGGCTACAGATAGATATTGATACAGATACTCTTCAGTATGTATATATACATGTGTATATATACCACGGATATCACAGTCATATGGCTTCTCCCGTAGGAATGTGTCGATGTGTGATGAGACAAACTTTCTGAGAAAATGATTGAGCAGAGATATTACACTGGCATCACTTCTCACCTGTATGAGAAAGTTTATGTCTAGTTAACTGAACTACTTGAGAGAATGATTTACCACAGACATCACAATGATGTGGCTTCTCTCCTGTATGAATGTGTTTGTGTGTGGTTAGGGTGCTTCTTTGAGAGAATGATTTACCACAGATATCACAGTGATATGGCTTTTCTCTTGTATGAATGTGTGTGTGTGTAGTTAATTGAAACTTTTGAGCAAATGATCTACCACAGATATCACAGTCATATGGTTTCTCTCCTGTATGAACACGTTTGTGTGCAATTAAGTGACCATTCTGAGAGTATGATTTACCACAGATATCACAGTGATACGGTTTCTCTCCTGTATGAATGCGTTTGTGTGTAGCTAAGCTACCTCTTTCAGAGAATGATTTACCACATATAATACAGTGATATGGTTTCTCTCCTGTATGAATGCGCCTGTGTGTAGTTAATGTACTGTTTTGAGTGAATGATTTACCACAGATCTCACAGTCATATGGCTTCTCCCCTGTATGAACACGTTTGTGAGCAATTAAGCTAGCATTCTGAGAGTATGATTTGCTGCAAATATTGCAGGGATATGATTTCCCTCCAGTATGAATGAATTTGTGTCTGGTTAGGTCAGTTCCTGCAGAGAATGATTTACCACAAATATCACAATGATATGGTTTCTCTCCTGTGTGACTGCACTTGTGTGCAGCCAAGCTGCTTTTTTGCGAGAACGATTTACCACATATAATACAGTGATATGGCTTCTCTCCTGTATGAATACGTTTGTGAACTGTGAGGTTACTTTTCTGAGAGAAGGACTTTCCACAGATATCACAGTGGTATGATGTATTTTCTGTATCTTTGGACATCTCACCAGTAGAATCACTCATTATAGATGGTGTTTTACAATAACACCGGCCTCACACAATTCATTTTCTATAACATTCCTTCTCTCACCACAGTCTCTTTCCCTTTATCTTTAACTTGCTTCAATATCTGGATTGTGGCCATGCTGGGGCATTGCCTTGTCAGGTTTTAACCAAAATTATTGACTTCATTACTCACTTTTATAAAGTCTGTTATACATTCTATTGATCTCTTTTGCCAGACATAAAGAATCACAAACACAAATATCTTTATGATGGACTTCCACACAGTTTCCATCTGTCAAAATTCGTGACAAGGCATTGTGAGCTTGAGGCTACTGTAGAAGAGACTTGGCCAAGGAGCAGCACAGTGGGACTGAACCCCCGAACCACACGGTTGCAATGTGAGCTTCTTAAGCACACACCTATCACTGCACTGAGTGTTGTTCTTCCTTTTGAGTTTGTTCTTCATTCCGTACAAAGCCTTTCTTCCGCCATAATTCCACCAACTTTGATCTGAAGCTAATACCAGATGTTGCAATCTCTTGTGCCATGAAAGTCTGATTAGGATATAAGATTATCTTGCACACATTCTTGACACTTGTATTAAAGGATTAACAATATTTCACAGGTTATTCTTCCAAACAGGATTGTGTAAATTCCAATGTCTTCTGGTATTCTGAAATGAGAGAGAAATAGTATAAACATTACTTTTGAACTTTCATTGTTCTACATTGTTGTACACATACGTATATTCCCAGGATCAAAATATCAACAGATTCTTAAACTGAAATATAATTATACAGCGCATGGAACTTTTTAATGTTTTATCTTTCACGTGGCCGTGCAAGGGCACTGCCTGAAAGGGTCTAGTGAAACTTTCCAACCTCAATCCTAACTTTTTCAGCCTCATACTTATTCTATTGGCCTGTTTTTATTCCGTAACTGTTAGGTTATGGGAATATCAATAAAGGAACACCAGATGTTAAGCCAAGATGGTGCTCATACATATATACATACAAACATAAATGCAGGCACACACACACATGCAGAGTGACATGTTTGCACTGAATACAACAGGAGATGCATGCATCTACCATATTTGAAAAACTAATCCACTTTCTCTTTGAAATTTTTGGTGCCAAAATCGGGTAACTAATGTATTTCGTTTTTATGTGTGTAGAGAGAGAGAGACAGACAGACAGAGGGAGAGGAAGAGAGAGAGAGTGAGTGAGTGACGAAGCAGTACGTAAAAAGCACCATTTGAGTATGTCAATGCCAGTGCCACCTGACTAGCCCCCGTGCTCTTGGCACTTAAAAAGCACCCACTACACTCTCGGAGTTGTTGGCGTTAAGAAGGGCATCCAGCTGTAGAAACCTTGCCAGAACAGATTGGAGCCTTGTGCAGCCTCCTGGCTTGCCAGTCCTCAGTCAAACTGTCCAACCCATGCTAGCATGGAAAGCAGACGTTAAACGACGATGATGATGATATTTATAATATAATATATTGCTATACCATTGAATGTTTAGGTAAACTTCGTCACTCTCTCTCCACACAAAAATTAAATGCATTAGTTACCCGATTTCGGCGCCAAAAATTGCAATAGTTAAGTGGATTAGTTTTTCAAATCTATTCTGCAATCTGGGATTATTATTATATTACATATATTATACCTAGTGATTTATGAGGTATGAAAAAGATATTTTGTTTTAATATTATATTTTTACTTGTTTCACACACACACACACACACAAATTCTTACATGTACTCCACACACTCTCGAAAAATTTCCAATGATTCCGGGATACGGTGGGGGGTCCCCCTTTATTCAACAAAAACAAGGGGTTTGTGGCATATTAGGAGGTCAGGGTACTTGATTCCACGCAAAAAAAAGTCCGAGTTTTATTTTCCTTCTTAGTGAAAATCGTGAGGGTGAAAGTATAGAAATTTACCGAAAATCCAACTTATGTGGGCGTCCTGATCCGAAACTTCACTAGGCCGATTAAACACCTACGCCAGCGCAATCCCAAGTTGTGATGTCGCTTGAAACTTCGATCACCTCCACATCTGACGTGTGGCACGCCGTGCACCTGTAAAGGAAATATCGATTTGGTCGAGGGAGTGAGCTAATAAAAATACAAACATTTGTTCACTAGAAACAAACCATCTGTACTAGTTGTTCAGTAAGAAATTACTCAACACTCACCTCTCGCTTAAGACGGGAGACTCCACTATAACAACATTCGATAGTCTAGTGACTAGACTTTAGTCTTTACAATCGTTACAAAGATACACACAATAATGCAAATATCGCCACATTAGTCTCATTTTTACAAGCATTATTGAAGCCTTAAAAGAAACCATTATCAACTTACCTTTCTCAGATGTAAAAACCGAGCCAGTTCCCCTTATTAAAATATCCACCTCTGTGTACAGTAGCGGGCCTCTTACCCGGCCTCCAGAAACCCGACTATGCTGTGCAATAATATACTGTAACCTGTTGTCCTGTTTCTAATTGGCTAATTTGTGTAAGTATAGTGATAAAGACATAACAAAACTCTGTCTAAGAAATATAATAATTTGTATCTGTGTCTCTATTAAATAAATTCAAGTTCTTTACTTTTTACCATTTAACTTTCATCCTATAAACATACTGTATGCATGATGCTGTACGAAATATCTTACGAGAATTGATATGAAAGAGATCCTGCTTGACAAGTGTATTAATTTGACTCTGCTAAATACAGTTTACCTTTTTTCTTTCCAAAGTATATTCTATATATTAAGCATTAGGCTGTATCTATATATTATATATAGAGTATATGAATCAAATCTCATCATAATATTGACAATAGCTTTAAGTGTGAGTAAGTTGTTTCCCCTTATACTATATATTTCCTTACTGCTCCATTAGATGTCGCTACTGACTGAAATTGATTTTTGTTTTGTTTTCCTTCATAATTTTTTTTTTTTTTTTGCGCTATTTTCTTTCTTTCAGTTCTTCACCTCATTTTCAGATCATGCGTATAAAATTTTTAATATATCATTTCCAAAAATGTAATTCCGATGTAGTTTTGAATGCTGAAAACGAAAATTACACTTTTTCTAGAAATTCATAATAAAAGAGTAACTAAGCATTTAAAGTTATGTAATATTCTTTTCTAGTCTAGGCACAAGGCCTGAAATTTTGGGAGAGGAGCCAGTCGATTAGACAAATATCCGTCAAATGTAAATAATGTAATGACCTGTCCCTGTATGTTAAATAAAACCCGTGTTTTTTTCACTTTTCTTTGTTGTATATGATATATTTTAAGAGGATTACTAGATTTAAAACAGCCTCTACAAAATACGATTTATTGCTTTACTTTTCAAACTAAGTTCTATATATGGAGTATATGGTAATCTTCCAGTTTCGAGGGGTAAAAGAAATATTCAAGGGAAATAACTTCAGTCTTATATGTATAGAAATATATATCGTCCGATTTCTTTTACCCCTCGAAACTGGAAGATTACAGGAGTATATTATCTAATCTGCCCTCAGAAAACCGTAAACTCAAGTCATTCGGGCCATTTTCAATCCCAACCTTCTCAAGTATTGTTGTACGTTTATATTTTTAAGTGTGAGTTAAGTTATTCCCCTTTACAAGATGTATTTCCTCACTTATCCGATAGATGCCTCTACTGACTGGATTCAACTTTGTTTTGTTTCCATTGAAAACATTACTTTTGCTGTTCTGTTTGTGTCTCTCATGTTCGCCTCATTTTACACACGTTATGTCTTGTTTGTTATATGTAAAATAAGTGTCAATTCTACAGCTACAATTGCTGTTGCAAGATGTGTTGAGATTCTCCCTGACTTCGTGGTTTTCAACTTTTTTTTACCTGAGGTCATCTCATGACCCCAAAACGTCCATGTGTAAGTGTTACTAATCATAATTACAGTATTAACAAATAGATTAAATATTATTGTTTTACTCAGAAATGTTGCTCCGTAAGTTTGTTTTCTAAACGTCCAGGACATCTGGTACAAAACGAAACCGATTTAATTTATTAACGTTTTTTTTTTTTTTTTTTTTTTTCTATGTCCAAAGCCTTCCCATAAGTTTATCCTGAAAGTCTATGCTTGTTTTCAGACTTTTAGTTTGCCCTTGTTTTTCCTTTATGTTCTGAATAATTTAAAACCTTCTTTTTCATAAGACGCAAGTTATTGTAGAGGTTGAACAAAACTGTAATTGTGTAATCATCTATGATGCTTGAACACCGATGAAATATGTCCAGTGAATCATATGCGATATGCAGGACAGGCAGAAGGTTAAGATTTGTCTTGTAAAGTCTGACGAGGAATTCCTGGTAATTTTTCAGATTAACACCCTCACGATCTTCACTACGGTTTTAGGGTCAGGGTTAGGGAATTCCGTCCCTAACCGTAACCCTGACCCAAACACCCTAGTGAAGATCGTGTGAAAAATTACCGAATTCCTTAGAGACATTGAATTCTGATTTAAATTTCTCATTTAATCCGTCATAGCTTTTTTCTATTTTTTGAAATCTTTGCGAATTTGTGTTCTGCACCTTGGAATTCGTACAATTATGCTAAAAAGAAATAAAATAATTTTGTTACTCTCACGTGCGTTGAATCCTTTTCGATATATTTCTTCACATAAACACAATAGAATGATTCACTCGAGGGAGGTTCATTGCAGAGATTGTATTTTAAACTCTGATTTTAAAAAAACAAATTCGAAAAAGGCTGCAAGTTTTGGGATTTATAGGTGGATGAAAATCATAATTTTTTTTTCTTCCTAATCGTATAAATTCCTGTATGTAGAACACAAATTTGCAAAACATTTTCTGAAAATTTCAAAAAATAAAAATTACGAGGAGTTATATGGGGTGCTTAAACTAGAATTCTGCCGAGACGATGTATGTGAATTTGGAACTGATTATTTTGGTCCTTTAGAATAATACTGTTTTATGAAATCTTAGATGAATCTTTAGCTGGTAGGTTGTGTCTCTGGCCCTTTCGATACAAATTCTTGCTTCTCTTGAGATGCATATGGAATGACGGAAATGATACCAAAAAAAAAAACGAGCTTTTGATGAAAAGCGACACTTTATTCTTCGGCTAAATAAAATTATACAACGAACCAGATTAATACATCATGAAGAAATGCAGACTGTAGAAAATCGTTAATAGTTGGCTTTTCAACTCAGTCACACTTTGTTATAAGTGCTTCAATAGGAACGAAAATAATATGACGTGGCTTTCTGAAATCAAATTCTCCCCTCTGATAAAATGAAAAACTTTGTGCTATTTATTAACAACAAATGGCTCGGGTGAACATTTATATTTTATCACTTCTGGTGGTTTATTGTGCAACACAACTGGATATGCACTTCGTATCTGCATAAAACTAGACCAATCGAAATGCTTGACTCAATAAAGTATTTCAGTATCACGTGACTGGTTGCATGACCAATCAGTGGAGACTTACACCGGCAGGCAATTTCCAAGTACTTAAGTCTAAACATGCAATTATAAAATTAGCCTCGTTACAAATCCTTTGCCTCTCCAATGCATTTTCATACGTTTGCTCCAAATATCCATGCTTTTTGTTTTTCAGACTTAGGCCTTATTCCACATGTTCTGACGAATATAAATCATTCAGTTAACATGCAGTTTATTATCATAAAAAATGTAAAAGCAGACTGCCCTAAAAACATTTACGTAAGCTGTCCTCAGGGGCCTAGAAGTGTAGTACATTTTACAGGGTGCATAAGGTATTTGAGGACAGTTAATGTACTTACACATAAATGACTCTTAGAAACAGACTATAATGCCTTTTTACCGAAAAAGATTCTGAGGATAAGAATAAACATATTGCAGTTGTATACTGTCAACTAAATGTGATAGTCCCAATAAGGGAATCATACTGCTACTATTTAGCCCTAGGAAGCTGGACCGCTTTCTGTCGGCCTTGACACATTTCCTGTGTCCTTATATTTGCGAGGGGGAGACAAGCACCCCCATCCAGCTCAGCGTGCATTCAGGGACATGTTTCTGAGTCATTGCGCGTCATCAGCTTGAAGTAGCAACACTAGCTGGTTGAAAATGTCTCTGTGAGATTTATAATTAGATCATTTCTAATTTTTGTAATCAGTGAATGTGTTTTCACTAAGAATATATATATTTGCGAGGGTTTGACATGCATCTTCAGCCTGCTAGTGTTGCTACTTGAGGCTGATGACGCGCAATGACTCAGAAACATGTCCCTGAATGCACACTGAGCTGGGTGGAGGTGCTTGTCTCCCCATTGCAAATATAAGGACACAGAAAATGTGTCAAGGCCGACAGGAAGCGGTCCAGCTTCCTAGGGCTAAATAGCAGCAGTATGATTCCCTTATTGGGACTGTCACATTGCATTGACAGTATACAACTGCTTTATCGTAACACTGCTGCTTAATTCTCTCTGTTTTCCAGGCCAATATTTTATTTGCTGTTATTTAGAGCTTTATGTGCTGCAAGTTGCACTGTCTCCCCCCACCCCCACCCCCACCAAAAAATGTCATATTATCCTCAAAGATCTTCTGTTTTATCTTTACATTTTCAGCATCTTCTGTTGTTTTTCTGTACTTTCAGAATATTGAAGAACATTGGTATGAAAGAACTGTTTCCATCAGATTGATCATCAATATTTATGAAGACTAAAAGGAGACATTACCCAGATCTTATAGAATTATGTTTTGATAAATCTGTTTGTGAAATATTTCTTTGGAACTGAGATCAATGGCATTGTCTGAAATATGTAGAACAGGATTTCTATTCTGATTAACAACAGATGTCATCAATTAATATTTCATTAGAGAACAGCAGATATCATCAGTTACTGTTTCAAAAGGTTTTGCATGGATACAGCCACCATCGAAAGAAAGTGATTATTTTACGGCACTTATCAATAATTAGATTGGAAATTTCATTGTGCAAGAGACAAACAATTATAATTTTTGTACTTATTTAAATTGAAAATAAGTATAAAAATAACCTTTAAGAAAAGAGATTTTGGGGGACGGGACCAGTTTGGCACACACGTGCATGCAACCGTTTACTGCCACTTAGGGCTAAACATGGACAAATTAAAATCAGATCTATACAATCTCAAAATATTAATGTTTACAGTTGATGGAAACCTTAAGGCAGAAATATTTTTAAGGAATAGAATACACAAACAAAATTCAGAACAATGTCTAAATATTGTGATGCAAAAACTTTGAAAAATTATTCAAGAATCTTGAAGGAGTGATTTCTCTTGAAGACATGTTGAAAGGAATAAGAAAATTATCATATGACTGTGGTATCTGTAAAAAGTCCTTCTCTCTAAAACAAAGTCTCACTACTCACAAACATATTCATACAGGAGAGAAACCCTATCAGTGTGATATCTGTGGTAAATCATTCTCTCATAATAGTAATCTTTCTAAACACAAACATATTCATACAGGAGAGAAACCCTATCAGTGTGATATCTGTGGTAAATCATTCTCTCAGAATGGTCACTTAATTACACACAAACGTATTCACACTGGAGAGAGGCCATACCAGTGTGATATCTGTGGTCAATCCTTCTCTCGGAATGGTCAAGTAATTACACACAAACGCGTTCACACAGGAGAGAAGCCATACCATTGTGATGTTTGTAATAAAGCATTCACTCGAAAGGATTTCTTGATTAAACACAAATGCATTCACACAAAAGAGACACTATATCATTGTGATATCTGTGATAAATCATTCCCTGATAAGGGTAGCTTAACTATACATAAACATGTTCATACAGGAGAGAAACCATATCAGTGTGATATCTGTGGTAAATCATTCTCTCAAAATAGTGAATTAACCAGACACAAATGTATTCATACAAAAGAAAAGCCATACCATTGTGATATCTGTGGCAAATCATTCTTTCTGAATCATAGCTTAACTTCACACAAACAAAGTCACACAAGAAAGAAACCATATCAGTGTGACGTCTGTGGTAAAGCATTCTCTATAAGTACTAATTTAATAAGGCACAAACGTACTCATACAGGAGAGAAGCCATATCACTGTGATATCTGTGGTACATCATTCTCTGTAAGTAGTGCATTAACCAGCCACAAGCGAATTCATACAGGAGAGACACCATATCATTGTGATACCTGTGGTAAATCATTCTCTGTATATCATGGCTTAACTTACCACAAACGAAGCCACACAAGAGAGAAACCATATCAGTGTAACATCTGTGGTAAAGCATTCTGTAAAAGTTCTGACTTGATAAGGCACAGACGTATTCATACAGGAGAGAAGCCATATGAGTGTGTTGTCTGTGGTAAGTCATTCTCAGATTGTGGTAACTTAAATAAGCACAAACGTATTCATACAGGAGAGAAGCCATATGTGTGTATTGTCTGTGGTAAAGGATTCCTTCAAACAGGTCATTTGACAACACATGTATCTACTCACATAGAAATTTAACTGTATCAATTCCAAAAGCCATTGCAACGTACAACAACAATAAAAGTTTAAAAATCACTTTTGTTCATAAATGTACAGTTAAACTTTCTGGGTGATAAATAGTTTAGTTACCCCTTGAGACAAGCAGGGATATGGTACACTTATTCTAAATCTACAGTATACTGAAATAATAACTATTCTTTTTCCTCTGGGCACAAGGCCTAAAATAGGGGCACAGATTGGGGCTTGTTGAACATCCACATGGTTACTCAACTGGTACTCTTTTATGACCCAAAAAGGGTGAAAGGATCAGAGCCAACATGTGCAGAAATTTGAACTATGGACATAAAGACAGACTGAATACCACCAAACATTTTCTGTAACATTACCATTTCTGTCAGTTTACCAATTCATGCACATAATGATAATACATGAGTTGCATTCTGGCAGATAATCATATCTTCATAATATTTGGTGTGATTAAAATTTGAATCTGAAATTAAGCAGTAAGGAACAACAAAATGCATAGAATGTATATATTTTATTTTGTTTTTATTTTATTAGCTCCACCTTTGCGAAGGCAGAGGTATTGTTCTCAGTCATGTTTGTTTGTTTGTTTGTCCATGGACAAGATATCTCAAGACCTGCTGGATGGATTCAGATGAAGCTTTCAGGGGATGTTTGGCCTCATGATTGGCACAAACTGATTAGATTTTGAGATCGATCCAGTACCGGACAAGGATTTTGGATTTTTTTTCTACTTAATTTTTGAGAGCAGTCAGGTTCATTTTTAGTATTCTCATTTGTGAGAGCAGTTGAGTATATTTCAGATATTCTCATTTTAAAAATCATCTCTGGTTACTCTTTGAGAGGACGTTGGTGTTGCCATGGTGGAGGTTTGCACTCTGAGTGTTCTTGTTATATTTTATTTTATTTTTCTTTGCATATTAAAAAGTTAAGATTTCTGGTCAGACGTTGTCCTGTACAGCACTATTTCATTCATTTTAGAAATCATCAGCATGATGCATCTTTCCATCTCCATCCACTTTTCCTGGAGTGTTGTGGAGGTAGAATCCTTAGGCCCTTCGTGTATAAGGTTCTATCAGTAGTGACCCTCATTAGATTTTCTAGCTCAATTCTGAAGTGTAATGAAATTAAGACTATGGATATTATCCAACCACCTTGTTTATGGTCTACTTCTAGGTGCCCACCATTTCTGGAAGATTGATGGGTTAGAAACTGCAGGTACTTCTTCCATTGGATCCTACCAGAAGCAGCCCTCATTGAAAGCCCCTGTGTCTTTCTTAAGCCATGACCCACTTACAATATGGATATAATCCAACCATTTCATTCTAGGTCTATCCCTATGTCTCTTGCCATTTGTCTTGACTTGAAGAATCTGTTTTGTGATTCTTTCCTACGACATTCTCATCACATGTCTGTAATACAGGATCTGTGACTTCTCGATGCAGAGAAGTGGTTGATTGACCTGGAGAGACTCCCTGATATCCAAGCTTTGCACTGCATTGAATTACCTTACTCTAGAGACCCTTTGGAAGTACCCTATTTCACCTACTTGATATAATTATTTCTACTCTAGGCACAAGACCTTGAAACTTTTTGGGTAAGGGGAATAGTCAATTGATACATTCAAAAATTGCACCCACCCACCCACTTTTCTATGACAAGGTTAGGGCCTGGAATCTTCCAAACAGATGCATGATATGTCACTTAGTCAAAATTAGCCCTTCATTTGCTCCACAAATCTTTTGTTATCAATGCTGCACTTCCCTGTTCATTCTCACTGCGTGGTACCTTGGGCAAGTGTCTTCTACTATAGCCTCGGGTCAACCAAAGCCTTGAGTGGATTTGGTAAACAGAAACTGAAAGAAGCCCATCGTATATATGTATATATATATAAATATATATATATATGTGTGTGTGTGTGTATCTGTTTGTTCTCCCAACATTGC